>NC_139998.1:19716602-19976953 GCF_964263955.1 Coregonus lavaretus | reverse complement strand
CTATTCAACCTCTCAACCTCTCATCTACCCTTGGAATAGAATGGAGTAGAGTAGAGTACAAACAAATATAATATAATAGAGCACAATAGAATACATAGAATTGCCCATCAATAAGGGTAGGAATGGAAGTTTAGCACCAGTCAGACATTGTCGATTGTATGAGATTTGAGAGCTCTCTAGGCTGAGTGCTGGGTATCGCACAGTGTCATATTTCTCTTTGACATGGACAAGACAGGAACACTGGTTTAGGGCCAGTAGTAGAGGTGATGAACCTGTTGCTTCTGATGAGCACCTAAACACCCTCTGAACCACACACAGTATAGACCGGAGTAGCTGAAGAAGCCCCTAGACGCTGATCTTGGGTCAGTTTAGCATTTTATCCACTAATGGTTAGAGTAAGGACTGGGGAGGGGAAGCTGATCCTGATCCTAGATCTGTTTGGGTTAAACATTCCTGCAGCAACAGGACGCTATACTAAGACACCCCTCCTCACTCCCCTCCTCACCGCAACCTCCATTCCTCCCTGCCGCGTTTCACTCTCTCACTCCCTCTATACATGCCGAGGTTGCAGCAATTACATTTGTTCAGACGTTTGCTCAGATGACTTAAAGAGCAAACGCATCGCCTGCCAAGGAACCAAGTACAGGGGCACAATTACTCCCCGGCATAGCTGATAAATTACTTACGGGCCCTTTAAACTTCAACTTCACCAATGGCAGCGAAATCACACAACTATGCTGGCTCTGGTCTGTCTCTGGCTGGTTGGCCCCGGCATCGCAGCAGTGACGATTCACATACTCTACGGGTGCCTTTTTACTGCCCTGTTTCTGTGGATGACGTCATTATTCCCATTCGGAACAGAACTATTTGTATTTTTATATAATGGAACATCAGCTGGGGAGGGATGGAGGATGGAGGGATTGTATCACTGATGAGAAGGAGAGGTTATGGAAGCCTGCAGTCGAGTAGGAGCAGAAGCAGCGGCAGCAAGAGGCGTAAGGCCAAGTGCAGCCAGTGCTGACTGAGCCCCGACATTCTGACCCGACCAGACACCATTCATAAATTCCCCTTAGTCAGAAGAGGAAGCACGTACAGGGGCCACTGAAGTGTGGATTGTGTACGAGTGTTCCGTCCCATAGGCACGATACATATGGACCCGATAGCTTTTATAGCTATCACACGCACACCGTCACACACGCAGGCACACACACACACACACGTCTCTGGCCCAAATGCCTCTCCTTTCCTTTCCTTGGGTAACATGGTCCCTTGCCTCGCCATACAAAGGAGATATTCCTAAATCCTAATTCAATCAATCAATCAATCAAATTGTATTTATAAAGCCCTTTTAACATCAGCAGATGTCACAAAGTGCTATACAGAAACCCAGCCTAAAACCCCAACAGCAAGCAAATCAGATTGGCTGTGTCCTTGGGTGGATGTTTCCGTCTCCATCCCTCAGTTGGAGTTTTATCTGGGACGTCTTTAAAGGGCAATTGAGAAGAATGTGGATTTTACGTCCTCCAAGGTGGGTCCTTTTAACGTTACAGATCCTCTCAGAACTTTACGACCTTGTATTTCTTTTAATTATCCTCCTCTCCGCCGTCTGGATGCCTGATAGAGAGATTAACAAGGAGGGATGGAGAGACTGAGAAAGACTCTTCCTCTGGAGATGAATGTTGCAAGGACGGGAATGTTTCAGGTCATTTTTTCCTGGAACTCTTGCAAAGATATTCCCTCCCCTCCACATACAGTATTATTTACGGTAAGACCCTGCGAGACCCTCAAAATTATTGAAATGTAACATACTGTACCAAGTAGCTTCCATGGCGGCTGTATGCCTGATTCTTTTAAGCTGTTGACAGAATAAGCTACATGTTTTAGTTTAAAGTACATTCAAGCTCTTTCTATCACACACAGTTGGTGTCTGTACTGCATTTGTGTGTTTGAGTGTGTGAGATCTGGGCTGGGCTGTACGTTTTTATCCCCCTGTGTGTGTTACTAGAAAGTTCAGGCATACAGTAGGTAAATTCAAGCAGGGCACCGAGTGTATGTGGCAGTTCGTCTCTCTCTCTCTCTCTCTCTCTCTCTCTCTCTCTCTCTCCTCTCTCTCTCTCTCTCTCTCTCTCTCTCTCTCTCTCTCTCTCTCTCTCTCTCTCTGTCCCCTCTCTCTCTCTCTCTGTCCCTCTCTCTCTCTCTCTCTTCC
The DNA here is from genome assembly GCF_964263955.1 of Coregonus lavaretus. NCBI lineage: Eukaryota > Metazoa > Chordata > Actinopteri > Salmoniformes > Salmonidae > Coregonus > Coregonus lavaretus. The sequence continues at coordinate 19,974,747 of NC_139998.1, read as the reverse complement.
CTCTCTCTCTCTCTCTCTGTCCCTCTCTCACCCTTTGCCCTAAACCCTCACTAGTCCTAGATTAATGGACTTCCTCTCTTCTCGGCCCAGGGATGCAGCGTGTGCCAACACAAATGCCCGGCCACGCGATGCTGGGCGGCATGACGAATGGCAGTCAGTGAGTGTGAGACCGTGGCGAGGCGAAGGCGAAGGCAGGCAGGCAGGTTTTTCTAATCTGTAGCTGAGGGGCGTGGGGCTAGCCAGCGTCCCAGATCTGTTTGCGCTGTCTTGCTAGCTCCATTGGTGGCATTAATGACAGCATCAATGACAGGCATTGTATCTGGCAAGACAGCACAAACAGATCTGGGACTCAGGCTAGCGTGGTGCTGGTCATGGTGGTGCAGTGCGCTCCAGTCAGGACCACAGAGGCACCACAGACCCTGGCTTGTCCCTGCATCTGGGCCCTGTAATGGACTGTGACCGGGCTTCCGATCTCAGCAGGCCCAGCCGAATGGTTTATAAATTGTTTATTAATATGTTAAAGATTATGTTTATAAGGATTTACTTTAAGGAGTGAGGTGAGGAACACCTGCTACCTACTTGAAACCTGAAGGTGCATCTTAATAGTCTAAAGTGGTCTCCTCTCCATCCATTTGGACTGACCACAAGTAATTGTATGAAACTGATGAAAGAAGATCCTCTGAATCCCCCTGATCTATCCTGTTTTCATCATATCAGTGCAGGAAAGAAGGTGACGATAAGAAGCCATTCTAGACTATGGAGATGTACCCCAGCAGTTTTTTTACTTCTTCTTCCACTTTTCAGCTTTTATTTCCTGGTTTGTGGAGCCGCTCCGTACTCTGTGGTGACCGGTAAACTGTCCCCACCCCCTCAATGAGCACAATACCTCCTCAGCTCCAGTGGTCTAATCTTTGTTTAAATGCTCTAAGTGTGTTCTATAAATGTAAGGTTTCATACCCTCTGCATAGTGACTGTCCTATATGACAGTCTTATTTTCTCCCGCTTTTCACTCTGTCGACTCCCAGCCCTAGGAGAGAGTGTATAGGGCATAAGACTGGAAAAGCAGTGCCACAAACTCAATCTTGAAGTCCCTCCTCTAGACTATATAAGCGTGTGTGTGTGTGTGTGTGTGTGTGTGTGTGTGTGTGTGTGTGTGTGTGTGTGTGTGTGTGTGTGTGTGTGTGTGTGTGTGTGTGTGTGTGTGTGTGTGTGTGTATACCTGTGTGTACCTGTGTGTACCTGTGTGTACGTGTGTGTGTATGCTAGCGTACATGCCCACATTTAGTGCGTGCGCACACATGTGCCCGTGTCAGTATGCAGCATGCATGCGTGTGTGCATAAGTTAAGGTCAGGGGGTAGACTGGGTTGTTTATGTGTGTGTGTGGATGGAGAAATACTGTGAGAAAGTGAGTGGAGAATGCTCAGGGTCCTCTAGCTGTTCCCACTCAGCGAGGAGCAGCAAAGTGTTTGAGCAGATTGGGTTGTGAGCAGCTGTAAAAATAGGAAGGAGGAGAGAAGGAAAGTATGATTCATGTGATAGAGGACATAATCACTCTGAGCCGTTTAGAGCTTATGTATCCCTCCACCATAAAGTAGATCTACTTGGTTTCACCACGGCAACCCCATATCTTTCAGCAGCACCAGGCAAAATGGTCGATGTCCGGATCGAAAGAGAAGGGGTAGATCTGAAATGGCTGCGGTTTCTATCAAGGATTAGATATCATAGCTGATGCTACCTATCGTACGTAGTAGGATATTTGTAGTAGCACAGTTTATCTCTGGACCCAGAACCACATCTTTGGCCTTTTCACACTGCATTGTTCTTAGCCCCGGATTATCTTAGCCCCAGGCTAAGACTGGCCCTGGACTAGTTTAGCCTGTGTTCACACAAGCATTTGTTACGTCTGGGCTAAGATTAGCCCTGGGCTAAGTATTCACGCTTGAATCCAAGCCCAGGGCTAACGGACAAACAAAACACACAACCAATGTTACATTCTATCTCTCAGACACGACCAATATTACATTATATCTAGAGTCCTGCAGGGGCATTACATTTAAGCCCTACCCATACACGTGACTTTCAGGCCCTGCTATAACCCAAAATCAGAAATACAGCAACTTCCTCCGTAAGTTAGCTAGCTGTTTGTCTCTGGCTGCCCCCCGCTCCTCACTGTGTGTGTGAGTAACCATAGTATCAGCTTTGTGCTGCTCCTCAAGTGAGAGCAGCTGTTAGTTGATGTTAGCTCGCTACTTTTGGTCACCAGAAATTATTATTTTCTGTGAGATGATCTCTCCTGTTGACATGGACACATTTTTGGTCATTTGGGTTGCCTAAACAAGAGTGGCAGGTGTCAGGAGCCTTTGCAAATTAAGTGAAAGTGCAGCTTTTGTGATTGGACAGTGAAAATTCTATACATAATTGTTCTTGACCCCATTTGACACTGTGTTTATATGGCTAAGGTTGGTGCTCCATATGGATGTCATGTGGCATAATGGATCCATAGACAGAAAGCAGTAGCAGAAAGTGTATCCACTCCAAGCGCTACCCAGCGGGATTTTATAATGTTCTGCTTAAAGAACTTTCACACTCTTAGGGGTTTGGGTCCCTGGTGTGGTTTCTATCTCCACTCCGGTCAAATTGTTGACATATCACAGAAAAGTTTTCTTTGTCAAGGTTTACATAAATACTCTTTTAAGTTCCTCTTGAAAGGCAACATTTTCCATAAGACCCCAGTTATGCAAAAAACGTCATCCAAAGTACACAGCCCTCTCCCCGGGTCACTCTTTGGCTTGGCCCAGCTGCCCACCTCACACACAGGCTCCAGGAGCCAGAGCAGCAGGGTTGGGCCCCGGCGGACAAGTGCACATAGGACCACTTTCTCTGACTTGCTCAGTGTCTCTCCACCTTCAGGCCTCCAGCACTGATCTCTACTGTGCCTCACTAGGACTGTCCACACAGAGTGGGAATAGAGGCAGCTTCTGCCAGGGGGTTATGGCTTTGGTCTGCTCCAGCTGCCTCCAGCCAGCCAGCCAGCCAGCCAGCCAGCCAGCCAGACAGCAACTGACCCATAATAAGACGCCCAGTTTGTCATGGCACGTATGGAACATGCTGCCTGCCGAGGGAGGGGGGCAGCTGGACCAGAGTTGCACCCCCTTTTGCCCTCAGAACATCCTCAATTCGTCGTGGCAAGGAATCTACAAGGTGTCGAAAGCGTTCCAAAGGGATGCTGGCCCATGTTGACTCCAATGTGTCAAGTTGGCTTGATGTCCTTTGGTGGGGTGGACCATTCTTGATACACACGGGAAACTGTTGAGCGTGAAAAAACATTCAGCGTTGCAGTTCTTGACACACTCAAACCGATGCGCCTGGCTCCTACTACCATACCCCGTTCAAAGGCACTTAAATATTTTGTCTTGCCCATTCACCCTCTGAATGGCACACATACACAATCCATGTCTCAATTCTCTCAAGGCTTAAAAATCCTTCTTTAACCTGTCTCATCCCCTTCATCTACACTGAGTGAAGTGGATTTAACAGGTGACATCAATAAGGGATCATAGATTTCACATAGATTCACCTGGTCAGTCTATGTCATGGAAAGAGCATAGTGTTCATAATGTTTTGTACACTCAGTGTATATTGCAGGTAGGATTCTGATAGCTAGCTAATTTAGTTAGCGCTTAGCAGGTAGGATTTCATTAGCTAGCTAGCTCTGATTTGGTTAGTGGTTAGCTAGTGATAAGCTTGCTAAATCCATTAGCTCTTCATTGACAATGCATCACGTGGGGCAGGTGAGGCGGATAGCACCAACAATATCTAATATCTAAGTAATTTAATGCCACAACAATATATCATATCAGTTAGCAAACAATTTACATGGTCGCTTTCCCATTGTATGGTTGTTTTAGTATATTTTATTTAAGTAAGGCAGCTCCAAAACGCATCTCCTTTCAGCCTCGCTCAGTGCTTTCTGTGGTGGAGGGGCAGACAGAGAAATTACAGAGCGTAGGCATCATTGATCATCTCTGGTTGCACATGATTGGCTCAGGGTGTTGTCACTCATGGGGACACTACATCGCCGCAGCACCTGCTGGGAGAGCTAGCCAGCAAAAGCCCATCTTAGGTGGTCCATTGATTTACAGTAGAAGTGCCCGCCCAAGAAGGCTCATTGTCATTGGCCACAGATAAATCAAGGTCTTATGCCCGGTAACTTTGATTGGACTGATGTGTCAACTTCATAGCTAGATAGTTGTTTACCACGCACTGCTACCACGTCTTCAAGCTTAGTAGCTTAGCTAGCTGAAACATGTCAAGTAGCTTAGCTATCTCCTAGTAAATCATTTTCAAACTTAGCGTTATGAAGGAAATTATGGAGATAAAACGTCTCAGTGCTCATTAGCCACCTAAACTTTCAAATATGGTCATCCATTAAAATAAAGAATGCTGGGAAGAAGATTCAAGTTGAGGGGTTTGTGGTGGATCATAGAGCAGAGGCTAACATCAGTTTTGAGGTAGGCTAGCTATAATATCCTATACACTACATGTCTTATTGTTGATGTTTGATGGCAGACTGTAATACCCCTGGAACCACATGTACAAGAAGGGTTAGTTCTAAATATATTTAATGGAACTGTAACTGCAGTAGAGGAAGCGAGGGAATATCATTATAAACGTTGCATATTGTTAAACGGGCCCCTTTGTAATGGGCAGGCAGACGCACACATTGTCGTGATATTGCAGACCGATTACTGGCTAATTTACTCTATAAAAGTATGCTTGACTGCCGTGTTCTTCCGTGAAATAAGAGCTAAAGATATGGGTAGCCATAAATGGATCATAACCTAAACGTTATAACGTTTGTGTGTGTCTCCACTGGGCTTGCCTAGATCTAGGAAGGAACTGAAGGTGTGTGTCAGTGTGTCTGAATCAGTGCAGGTGTTGTCTTAGCCAAACCGTTTGAACTACACTCTTAGAAAAAAAGGTGCTATCTAGAACCTAAAAGGGTTCTTCGGCTGTCCCCATAGGCGAAACCTTTGAAGAACCTTTTTTGGTTCCAGGTAGAACTCTTTTGGGTTCCATGTAGAACCCTTTCTACATGGAACCCAAAAGGGTTCCACCTAAACCAAAAAGCCTCTAAGACTGTACCCATAACCGTTCCCCCAGTCTATGGCTGAATGACTGGTAGTGTTGTGTCCCTGTCTGGTCTGATCCTACTGGTGATCTGATTGGATGGATCTCTGAAAGATGTCTTAGTATTACTACTGACCCTATCTGTCCAGTGGAAGCGAAGGGTCTGGATCAATACCTGTGTTGTGTGGCTATTAGGGGCTGCTAGGGGCTCGCAGGTCTGGGATCAGTGTTGGTTCTGTTCTAGCCGGTGTGGGTCAGTGCTGTACGCTCCTCTACTGTGGCTGGGGCTGAGGCCTCGATGAATGGCCCCTTGCAGTGGCCGTACAGAGCGTCATTCTTCTCCAAGCCTCATCTGGGGCTGAAATCCGAAGGGGGGAAGCCCGGGGAGCAGGCAGGGGCCAATGTTTTTCTATCCACGGTAAAGGAATGGTGGACATATCGGGTGCTGTTTTAATGTATTTAACGAAGAAAAACAAGGCTATGTCCATTGACAGAGCGGTAAGGGAACAGATGGAGGAACGAACGACAAGGACAGTAGTGAAAATATCAGGGTTGAGCGAGAGGTGCTTTCTCGCTAAGGCATTGTCGCTCTCCACCTCTCTCTCCATCTCTCTCCATCTCTCTCTCTCTCTCTCTCTCTCTCTCTCTCTCTCTCTCTCTCTCTCTCTCTCTCTCTCTCTCTCTCTCTCTCTCTCTCTCTCTCTCTCTCTCTCTCTCACCTCTAAGATGAGCCAGTGGTGGAGTAAAGGAAAAACATCCAGCCCAGAGAGTAACTCCAGCTCCATCATTAATGCCCCAGGGTTTGTTTGTGTTAAGAGTTATTCGCCCACTCTGCCATTTCCCCAGGAATCTTAAATACCCCGTCCCCCCCGTCCCCCCCGTCTCCTCTGCTGTGGTCAGGCCCAGATGGGACAAAGTGGAGCATTCCATGAATAGCACCCCACAACGACCACCATACCCTCCTCCTCCTGCCGCTCACCTGCACCTCACACAGAGGGGCCCCTGGCTCTCAACCCCTTCTCCTGTACGCTCCCATCTGACTGTGACTGTGGTGTGGGGGGGTTGATGGGGGTTCCCACGTAGCAACAGCTTTTCCACAGGAAGCTACAAAACCCATGAAGCATCTCTATAACTCTTTTTATCTATGACCCCTGCTCCTTTTTCCTCCCCTGCTTACATAACGAGGTAGAGGCCCGGAAGTGTTCCCTCCTCAAAGACAAACAGACAGACGGACAAACAGTCCGTAGTCTCTTTCAGATGGATAGACAAACAGCTCACATCCCCAACACTCTAGTCAACACTGACACCCTTCACATTCTCCTGCCTGCCTGCTGCAACCCTGACACAGGCCAGATCTCAAGCACCCACCACTGGAAAGCAGGAATGAGTGGCTGTTGAGCTGCAGTGCCTCTAAAGAGAGGAATATTTGTGACTTTTTAAAAAATAAAGTGGAGAGGGGCCGGAGGGGTGGAGAGGGGGGCAGAGGGAAGGAGGGAGGGGGGATGAATAGGATCCTGTGCTCGGCCCTGTGGCGGACTGAACCCCTCTGTTTGGGCTTTTTTCGGCGCGGGCACACAGGGTCGCCTGTGAGGAGTGGGTCGGAAGCAGGAAGTGGCCGTGTAAGGCGATCCACTAGCCGCTGCAACAGAGACCCTTTTCAGCCAGGGAGAGGAGCGAATGCATCCCTCGGTCCTATCCCCCGTCGTTCCCCGTCCCGCACAGCAGCGACACATCGGTCAGTCCTCCGGCGGTTCGCACAGCGGGTCCCCAAGGCTGCAGAGAGAGGGGGGGGGGGGGGGGGGGGGGGGATCAGACAGGAAAGTGGGGAAAGCTATTCAACAGAAGACTGACGCAGTCTTTGCCAGAATATGACATTCAGGCTACCGAGTTCTACTAAGCTAACAATGGCACTATTTGACAGTGAGGAATAAGCATTTACTAGTTGCGCTAGTGCATCACTGATGATAGTCAATGGTAAGAAAGGAGAAATAGGAAGATTATACTGTTAGAGGTTTATTTTCATACGGCACCTGGCAGAATAGAATAATAAATAATTTAACATTTGCGAGGAGACATTGAACTTCACCTCATCACACCTTTATTACTCACACGAAAGCTTCTGCATGACCCTAGCTTCTCATGACCCTAGCTTGACCTTTTATGGAGGGTCAGTGGGTCAGTACTCCACAAGACCTAAGACCTCTCTCCTTCCTTCCTTTTCTCCTTCCTATTCCTCCTCTCTCTCTCTCTGTCTGCCCTGACCCTCCCCTTCTTCTCAGGCGTCATAATTGTCCTGTATATAGCCTATGCAGGATCGGCAGAAAGCCGTTTCTTTTACGCCTGCTACGTTAGATTATCCTGATGGTGAGGCACCAGACTCTCTCTTGCGTCTGATTGGACGGAGAGTCAGAGAGCGCCCAAGGTCATGATTGCCCCCCCTCCCCCCTCCCCTTGGTATTTATGGCCCGGCTTTTGCAGCTGCAAATAAAAAGGACTTCACCTCCCAAAGGTGGCCCGTCGGCAAGGCACTTAGTTTAAGCGCTGGGGAAAGGAATGCAAAGCCCAGTCAATCGCCTACATTTTATCCCTTCAGTTTAGCTTTGATTGCGTTGGCTATTTCCAAACCATTACCATCAAGTGGTTTTGAACAGGACGCATATCACCTCGTCTCTCACGCAGTACAAAATAAACAAACACAATAAAAGGATATACACTACCAGTCAAAAGTTTGGACACACCTACTCATTCAAAGGTTTTTCTTTATTTTTACTATTTTTTACATTGTAGAATAATAGTGAAGACATCAAAACTATGAAATAACACACATGGAATCATGTAGTAACCCAAAAAGTGTTAAACAAATCCAAATATATTTTATATTCGAGATTCTTCAAATAGCCACCCTTTGCCTTGATGACAGCTTTGCACACTCTTGGCATTCTCTCAACCAGCTTCATGAGGTAGTCACCTGGAATGCATTTCAATTAACAGGTGTGCCTTCTTAAAAGTTAATTTGTGGAATTAATTTCCTTCTTTATGTGTTTGAGCCAATCAGTTGTGTTGTGACAAGATAGGGGGGGTATACCGAAGATAGCCCTATTTGGTAAAATACCAAATCCATATTATGGCAAGAACAGCTCAAATAAGCAAAGAGAAATGACAGTCCATCATTACTTTAAGACATGAAGGTCAGTCAATATGGAACATTTCAAGAAAGTTTCTTCAAGTACAGTCGCAAAAACCATCAAGCGCTATGATGAAACTGGCTCTCATGAGGACCTCCACAGGAATGGAAGACCCAGAGTTACCTCTGCTGCAGAGGATAAGTTCATTCGAGTTACCAGCCTCAGAGTTCAAGTAACAGACACATCTCAACATCAACTGTTCAGAGGGGACTGTGTGAATCAGGCCATCTTGGTCGAATTGTTGCAATGAAACCACTACTAAACAAGAAACACGAGCAAAGGACATTAGACCGGTGGAAATGTGATTAGACCGGTGGAAATGTGTCCTTTGGTCTGGAGTCCAAATTGGAGATTTTTGTTTCCAACCGTCTTTGTGAGATGCGGTGTGGGTGAACGGAGGATCTCTGCCTGTGTAGTTCCCACTGTAAAGCATGGAGGAGGAGGTGTTATGGTGTGGGGGTGCTTTGCTGGTGACATTGTCTGTGATTTATTTAGAATTCAAGGCACACTTAACCAGCATGGCTACGAGAGCATTCTGCAGCAATACGCCATCCCATCTGGTTTGGGCTTAGTGGGACTATAGTTAGTTTTTCAACAGGACAATGACCCAACACATCTCCAGGCTGTGTAAAGGCTATTTTACCAAGAAGGAGAGTGATGGAGTGCTGCATCAGATGACCTGGCCTCCACAATCCCCCGACCTCAACCCAATTGAGATGGTTTGGGATGAGTTGGACGGCAGAGTGAAGGACAAGCAGCCAACAAGTGCTCAGCATATGTGGGAACTCCTTCAAGACTGTTGGAAAAGCATTAGAGGTGAAGCTGGTTGAGAGAATGCCAGGAGTGTGCAAAGCTGTCATCAAGGCAAATGGTGGCTATTTGAAGAATCTGAAATACCAAAATATATTTTGATTTGTTTAACACTTTTTTTTGGTTACTACAAGATTCCATATGTGTTATTTCATAGTTTTGATGTCTTCACTATTATTCTACAATGTAAAAATAAAGAAAAATCCTTGAATGAGTAGGTGTGTCCAAACTTTTGACTGGTACCGTAGTTCGAATAGCGGATGAAATGTCTACAAATGAAAGTTAAGCGATGGTTGGGTTGGGATTAATGAGGCTTTTGTTTGAATAGGATCCCATTGTTATTGTTTCCAGGCATTAGTTTAGGTGCAAATGGGCTACAGAGGCGGACCAAAGTGTGAAGCCCCATGATACAATGTAATGGTGTGTGTTTGGGCAGAGTGAGTGTGTGTGTCGAAGACTTGCTTATGTGTCTACAGCCCTCAAACTCAACTTTGGACCTTGATGCCAGATCCACTGCGTTTTATCATTGTCAGGGACTGATTTAGACCTGGGACACCAGTTGGGGGCAATTAATTATCGTAGGGTAAGAGTTGAATACCCCTGGTCTACAGGTTCAGGGTGGTGGTGTCCGTGTGTGCGTGTGTATGCCTTTGTCTTTGCACGTGTGAGTGCATCCCACTGGGCACACCACGTCATTTCAACATGGAAATGTGGGTAATATTTGGTTGAGACGTTGATCAATGAGATTTCAACCATTTTTCACCCTCTCAAAAAGACAGCAAGAAGTTTGAAGAATTCCCAATGTGTTATCGCTATGCTTTGAACCATCTAAAAGCACAACCAAATTCTGATGGAAAACAATCCGATTTTTGGTTTAGTTGTCATCTAAATGTGTTATCACTGCTCTTTCAACCATTTTAAAGCACAACAAAGTTCAAATGGGAATACAATGTCAGATATTTTGTATTTATACAACTTAATGTGTTATCACTGTGCTTAATCTAGTAGCACAACCAAATGACCTGGATTGCAGTTGAGATTACATTAAAAGGACATAGTGCAAGTGATCAATGCTGTTCGAGATTTTGTACAGATTATTATAGCAATTGTGAAGATCTCCACAGACCTGCGACTTTTGCATGCTATCTTGAACATGCACGCTTTCTATGATTACATAAGAAGACATTTATAGTTACAGTAGGCTAACCTACAAATGTGGCCATGGATGTGTTACTCATTTTGTGTTACCTCCCTTGTACTTTATTGATGAATTATGGTCGCTAACTCCCCTCAACTGGTTGTCTAGGTCTTAATTGATAGGAAAAAAACTAAAACCAGCAGACACTAGGCCCTCCATGGATTAATATTTGGGGGGGGGGATAGCCTGTAATGTCTCTTCCCCTCATACCCTGAAATAAAATCTGTTCACTCAAATATTTCACTGTCAAATTTCTGTTATCAACCTACTAATCAAGCATATTATGGCCATAAATTACATCAAGGACTTGCTTTCTTCTTGGCAATATTCTGGAGACAAACTTGGAAGACACACTCACAACGCAGTCAAGTCTTTAGTTCCACATTGAGACAGTAGAGGTCACTCAAGTGACATAAATGAAAGCAAAAATAGATGCTTTTGGAGAAATTGCACTAAATGGAAATCATAGTATTATTGTTGATAGTTGATTTGGCTTTACCACAAATTAGCATTGCATTTATTTGCAGTGCTGCCATTTAGTTTCCACTCAAGGATTGCTCCAGCAGAGAGGCAACTATGGTAATGTTGGCTTTGGGTAATGTGAGAGACAGTGGGTAATGTTATCAGCTAGCTAGCTGATGAGAAATGTAATGAGCAAGTTAGTTGTGCTAGCTAGCTAGCTAGCTATTGTATCATGTGATACATGGAATGGCATATAGCTAGCTCAATACATTTGGTTATCAAAATGTCAATGTCAATGGAGATGTGAAACAGTTTATACTTTGGCTATTTAGCTATACAAACAGGTAAGTCAATTGTGAGGGAGGGTGTGAGAGAGAGACAACCGCACGAGCTCAGTCATCCACATAAAGAGACGCGTGCAATTATTGAACTGGGAACATTTTCATGCTGTGAGAAATTTTACAACATGACATTACAATCAGAACACAATCAGAACGATTGGGAACTATTTCACACTGGGAAGATTTTTAAACAGTGGCTAGAATATGCGGGTGCTGAGAGAGCGACCAGACCAAACTATGTTGGAGGACAGAGAAAGACTGTACTACCAAGACTACCCCTGTAGCTCAGTTGGTAGAGCATGGCGCAAGCAACGCCAGGGTTGTGGGTTTGTTTCCCACGGGGGGCCAGTATGAAAATGTATGCACTCACTAACTGTAAGTCGCTCTGGATAAGAGCATCTGCTAAAATGTAAGACAGAGTCTTGTGACATACAGGTAACTGCCAAAATAAAGGAAACACTTGAGTAAATGAGGGATACAAAGTAAATTGAAGGAATATACTAAGCAATTAATATCCCATTATGCTCAGAGTCATGTATAAAAACGCCCAGTTGCCCATTATTTTGGCTAACATGACTAGACGAAGAGATCTCAGTGACTTTGAAAGAGGGATCTCACAGAGCATATGGGGTTTAAAGGGTGTGTGTGTGTCTCAGTCACCAAATATCAACCCAATTGAACACTTATGGGAGATTCTGGAGCGGCGCCTGAGACAGCGTTTTCCACCTCCATTAACAAAACACCAAATGGTGGAATTTCTTGTGGAAGAATGGTGTCGCATCCCTCCAATAGAGTTCCAGACACTTGTAGAATCTATGCCAAGGCGCATTGAAGCTGTTCTGGCGGCTCGTGGTGACCGAACGGCCCTGGGCTCAATTTCTACTAAGCTAACATATGAAATTGTTTTAAGATGGTCATACCAAGGATACTTTAGCTATTTGATTTTGAATTTTAGGACCCCTGTAAGTATATATATATATATAAAAAAACAAAAAACAATTATTTGATTAAACATTGAATTTGGCCTTACTGCTTACTTACTTACTTACCCATAGAAACGCATTGAATAACATATTCATACATGGCAACCATATTTAATATGTACAGGGAGTAAAACATTTTTTGCCCACAAAAGTATTTCCATCTATACTGTACTTCCATTAAAAAAATTAACTGGTACCGGGCTACCTGCAGATGAGTCTTGTGAGGCTTGTGTGCAGCCTAGAGCAAAACAACCGACATGTACAGTATGTCTTTCTGAGAGTCTCACCTTTCAATGGTGGGGTCATATTATTGTGTACAAATGTTTGGACGCTACAGAAAGAAGTTGGTATATCGGCGGTACCGACTTCAGACAAGTCCCGTGATGCTTGTGGGGTTTGCAGCAAAACGGAAAACACCATTGTGTTCGTGAGAGACGTTTTTGTGAGAAGAACAATTTTTGGGATGTCTCCTGGTCTGACAAACACTGCTGTAGCTCTGCCACCTTCATCCGCAGATGCAGAAGGCCGACATCGGCCGATGCGGTGGATGGAGACGCAGCCCATGTAAAAAACAGATCTCTCTAGCTTAAATAGACCGATTTTGATTTTTTTATCATGCTAATTAGATGTCTGCGGGGGCATGGACATTGACTCTAAGACACTTTATGTTGGTGTTTCCTTTATTTTGGCAGTTACCTGCAGATGAAAGTGTTATGAACTGACCTGGTCAAGTCCATGCCTCTGGCAAAGCGCTCAGCATTCAGCTAGGCTTTGAATGTCTGCCCAGTCCAGGTTACCTCTCAAGACCCAGACTCAACAGACAGAAACAGACAAAAACACAGACACAAAGACAAACCGCAGACTCATCGCTCACCGTCCCACTATGAGAAAAACTACAGACCAAACAAAAGAAAAACACCTCTGAAGGGTTACCAGGGTTTAATTTTTTACAGGTGCATTTTTGGAATACAACATCATGCGTTGACATACTTAGAAAATATTGAGTCGTAATGAGGTTGTTTGGACGCTTCCTCTGACTATTTCAAGGCAGGCAGGCAAGCAGGGTAAATTAGGAAAATGCTGGTACAAAGTGACTCACACATTCAGTTCCTGGAATTCCCTCTCTTTGGCCAGGAGAACGACGCAAATTGGAATAGAATGTGACAAATAAATAGAATAATGATTACTGACTGCATTTTGACACTCAGCTTTGACTCTAATATGTGTGTTACCGTTTTAAAGTTGGCATGCATTGTTATGTTGTTGGACACCCCTGCCTGCTCTAAACAGCACTGAGTATGTAGGAGTCATATAACCTCTCTTGGAGAAAAAATTGAAGTTCGTATTAAAACAACTTTATTGTTACTGTTAACTCTCTCAGATATTTATTCACGCACCTTAGTTGTACTGCAAGGTAGCACAGCCGGTAACGACAGAAAATGGTTTCCTTTACCTTAAATAGCAGACCTGCCCCACCCAGTGAACCTCCTCAACTACTTCTTAAACCTTAAACATACAACCCAACCTACCTGACGTCGTCCTATCCATAAAGTTCCTTAAAGTTTTACATGGTTGCCCCCAGTGTTTAGCAGGCCCCATCTGTCAACCAAATCACTACAACTCTCAACGTTCATCGTAACTCATTTAAAAACATTTTCCTTCCTCCCGGCATCGACCCCCAACTGCCCTTCCACTCCTGTGACCTAATGCGGAACACTGTCTATCTTTATCTTCTTCTTTAATTGAAGCAGAGAAAAAGCCTTGGATGTGTGTTGAGCCCATAGAAATACGATGACTAGAACAGACCAACTCTATTTCTATTGTTGTAAGCAGAGGAGTAGTAGTAGAGAAAAATTCCACTAAAATAAGGTGTTCCATTTATACCCAGCGGCCTGGTTTATCCCAGAAAACAGCATGTGGCTAGCGGCAGGAGGGAAGAGACATGGATTTGTATAATACTGTACGGACAAGAGAGGAAGCAAAGGATAAAGTAGGACAAGGCTTGAGAGCGAGAGAGAGGGAGAGAGAGGTAGGGAGAGGTCATTTTTCTGTGCTACTACTCTTTGCTCCGCCTGCTCCACCTCCCCCCATGACCTGGCCTGTGTCCCAAATGTAAGTGTACTACTTTTAACCAGGGCCCTATTTCCTATATAGTTTGGGACACAGACCAGGTCATTTGGGACACAGCCACGGTCTCAGACTAGTAGTTTCCCTCTGTATTGATAACAGTGCATGAGGTGCCAGGGCTATAAATGTAGAACTTCCTGTCCATCAATCAGCCAATCCACTTTCCCTTGGGCTGTCTGTCTGTGAGCCATCCTGTCCCGTGCCCTTTAGCCATATTTGTCTTCCACCTTTTAAAATTCATCTACAGAGGTCCGGACACACTCTTGTCATTCATGCATGTACAGTACACACACACTGAAAGACAGCGACTCCGTTTAGGCTGATCTGTAACCCACTAGCACCTCCCGCGGTAAGGGAATGAGGCAATCTCAGAGTTACACACAAGGATACTTTATTGACACACACAGATGAAAGGTACATGGAAAGGTAGTGGAATGGTAGTGGTTCTGTAACAGGAGAAAACAAGAGGCACAGATACAGAACCTTACAGAATAGAGCAGTAACAAATGGCAAAAGACGATATAGAAATATAAGCTGAAATGCTGCTGAACAACTAGCAGTAATATACACATATACACAACTCACTTTATACACGCACACCATCCCACATGTGCAGGATATATGAATGAGTCCAGTTGTTGTTGTGCAGGACAGAGCTGATGTCCAGCCCTCTACCAACCGCCCTAACAACTGCCCTGTCAACCAATCAGTGAGCAGGGCCCTAGGTGTGAATGGACCGTTTATGACGTTATGACCCCTAGCCTACTGCAAAGATGAGAAAGTTAGTAAGGTTGTGTCTGAGAAAGGGCTGTAAGATAGTCATAAAGCAGGAAATTTGTAACACACACACATGCATGTGCACACGTACACTCACTCATTCGCAGACAGAAACTCTTACACACACACTCACACGCTCCCGCTCTCATGCTGCCAAACATTAACCCACATTAAAAGCCCATTCAGTAATATGTGTGTACTTTTGCATTCACATGCACAAGACTTTTAGACAATAAAATACGCACCTTTTGGCTTTGATGGAGTAGCCTGTTTTGAGAGAGTATGACATATATGTAAATGAACAAACGGAAATCTCCTACATGCTTATAACAAGTTAAGAAACATTCCACCTGCAGGCTTAGAGGGACTCAGGTGTTACCCAACTAACCTAATGAAACGTATGCATTTGGCATTTGGTCTCTGTAGAGAACACCCTGTCCAAAGTACATGTTGACACTCAATGTTCTACCTGGTTGGTGGATATGTGGATTGATTCCTCCCTCCCTCACGGCCAGTCAGTCATGAGCAAAGGGCCGACCCTAGGGGTCAAAGGTCATGAATGTGGCCTGCAGGCAGGGCCCTTTAAGCTCTTACAAAACTCCCTGTACATTCCCTCCCTTCTGGAATCCAAGTTCACCTCACTATGATGTAACCGTTTCCAACCTGTCCCATCCCAGCCTTCCACACCAGTGGATGTTTTCCCCCGACTGGGAACACCGGAGGCATGGATGCAATCAGAGCGCCATCATTAACGAGCCTCACAAAGTCCCAGGCATGGGTGTTGCTATATTATCCTATCCTCCTCCTTAATGTTAGTGCCTCTGAGCTACTGCGTACGAGTGCCACGAATCAAGACTCGATTACAAATTCCACCCGAACAGGATAAGACTTGATTATAGGATGTAAAAGCACCAAGACCCAAATCACGTACTCAATACATTTTAATGTATAGTCATTAGTGACTATATACTGTAGGAACGTGAAATCTATATGTAGCCTATTTATCATATTTAGAAATTCCTATCCTAATAATGTGTCACTAAGGTTGGGCTCAGGAGGGCTCTGTCTACCCCGGGCGCTGACACTCTGATTTGTAGGTCGGCAGGTCTGCTCCCTGCTCCAGCAGGCCCTATCTCCTGACTCCTAGCTCTCAGTGGCCTCACTGGCCTTTCCCTCTGGCCCAAGGTGTGTGTGTGTGTGTGTGTGTGTGTGTGTGTGTGTGTGTGTGTGTGTGTGTGTGTGTGTGTGTGTGTGTGTGTGTGTGTGTGTGTGCACGCGTGCATGCACGCAAGTGTGTGCGCATGTTCATGTGTGAGAGAGAGAGAAAAATGCACTTTTTCCAGTCTTTGTTTTCCTAAGGATTTGTGTGGGGGCGACACTTTTATTTTTTATTTTTTATTTTTTCACTCAAACTTACTTGAAATGGGTAGTCGTTGCTTCAAAGAACACTTTCTGCTTCTCATTAAGGTCATAAGGCAATGATTGAGTTGTGATTCTGACATAGATTTAAGTTTTACAGCATCGTACTGCTCCCATTAGAAGTTTTCAGTGTAAATACTTCTGCTATTTTATGATTTCCTAACAAATACTGAGGATTCAGGATACGGTTCTCCTGTTTACGTGTGTATGTGGTGGGTACATATATAAACCTAGACCTAGACTCAATATTGTTCCAATCAATTGAGGGCAACTAAATGGAGTGTACTTTGAGAAGTCCACTTAACCAATGCTTTATTAATGAAGGGTCAAGCGATATATAACGGTCTCTTGTGATGTGTGGTCAGGTGTGCGGCCAGGTCAGGAAAATGTTGTTGGAGTGTGTCCTTACTTTCCAAATATCTTCCACTTGAAGTAAGTCTGAGCTTCAATATAAATCGTCAGTTTATTCAGTTATATTTAGCCGTAGCCGATTATACACATTGACATAAACACACTCGTGGTCAGACACACACAAACACAAACACACACACACACACATGCATGCACACACTCGCACGCACTCGCACACACACACACACACTCATGCATAGACATAGCTGATGGACTGATGTCATTATGGCTGGGGTTACAGATGACTATCGTTAATAAATACACCTCTTTCTCTCTCTCTCGCTCTCTCTCTCTTTCTGTCTGCTCAGCAAAGCTTATTTTACAGCTAATTAAACGTTGCTCCATTTGAGCAGCAACCAAATCCTCTGACCTAGCTAGAAGTATGGACTAGCAAATATTGATATGCTGAAATTAGGAATGTTGGAGGGTGACCATTAATTTGGAAGGGATCTCTGAAAGAGGACTTTGTTCATTAAGGGTTAGGTTATCACGGCTATGGGCCGGAGTCAATAACCGTTGTCTACTTTGCCCGTAGTAATATCCTCTATGTGCAGTCATCCAAGGTTTATATCGCACGCTTTTCCCATCAGTTTCTCTCTCCGACCAACCGCCACACATGAGTAATATTCCACTGCCTTGTAGAAATTAGGGAAATTGTGTCCCAAAAAATAAAATAATCCAGCAGTTAGAAAATAACTAAACACATACACACATACACACACACATACACAAACACATACACACACCCTTCCTCTCTTACCATCTCCCCCACTGTGAAGCTAACCACATTTGGGGTTTTGGTGGGGGGGCTGGTGGGATGGAGGAGGGACGTGGAGAGACTAGAGAAAAACAAGCCTCCAATGTTTCTCCCTGTTTCATTTCACCCTCACCTTGGTTTCTATGGCATCCCTAAAATATTCTCCTGAAAACTGACAAAAACGTCACCCACAACAAGGCAGTGTGACAAATTAACTGCTAAATAACAAAGAAAAAAACATTGAATAAATTAAACAGGCAACAGCCGTGTTGACACGTCTAACATCCAAAACGCTCGCTAACAAACCTATCAAAGCTAGCTAACTACAGCGGCGGGTGTATAATTACTATGTGTCAGTATTAGGGCTTTTTCTCACCTTGTCTAATCAGTGTTGCCTGGGTTGTCCTCACAATCCCAATCCCAACTATGCTAACATTTCTCTTTTCCACACAATCCTCAAAATGCTGACATATTATATATATATATATATATATATATATATATATATATATATATATATATATATATATATATGTGTGTCTTCTTCCCCAGTACTGCCTTCAAAGCAGCACAAGCATGAAGGAGACCTTTAAGGCAAATTGCTTGGATAATGGATGTTTCCAAAAATATAGGAGAGTAGGCAGGCCCACTGACTGAGGGTTTGGCCCAGCGCCTGGCCAGTTATTGGCCCTGCGCCAGCTGTTCTCGCTAGCTGCTGAGCATTCCGTTCCCCGAGGCTGAGGCTGCGCCTGGCTGGGCTCGTCACACTGCCACTGGGAGAGGTGTGAGGAGAGCAGTCAGCCTGCTTTCTCTGCTGCTACCCGATCCCCAGCTCTGCATCCCTCAGCTCATAGCGCCCAGCTAGCGCCCAGACAAACGCATACACTACCTGCGTACTGAGCTCCTCCTTAGACGCACAAAGACACACACTAACTCCTTCTCTACCTCCTTTGCGACTTTGTTACTTCCTGTAGATTCACTCTCCTTCTCATTCTTCTCTTCTTGTCTCATCTCATCTCCTCTCCTCATTCATCCCCTCCTTTCGACCTCTTCACTCTTTCTTCTTCTCGCTTCTTCTCTGTTCTTTGTCTTTCTTCTTGCCCCTTCCTTCTCTCCTTGTTTCTTCTCCTCTCCTCTCCTTTTCTCTCCACGTTGCTCTGACTCAGGTCTTGGAGGCTACTGTGAGGTGATATTTCACTACAGGCAGCGTCTGGAAAAAGTGACATTTTTGGGAAATGCTACCTAATTCTGCTTGTTGATTTACATTGTCATAAAGGGAGCCTTTGTGTGTAGAAGTGGACTGCTCTGCTGGCGGCTAACCTTCCGTTGGCTCTGGCACTACTCATTGTCTCTGGGGGTCACTGGCTGTAGTAATGTATGCGCTAAGTCTACTGTTTGCGTGTGTGCGTGTGCGTGTGTGTGTGGCTTGCATAATGGTATGTCTCTGCCTGGTATACCACTCAGTCTTTGGTGGTAATGCCTCACCAAAGGCCCCATCCTATCCTATTGTCATAAAGCCCTATAGACATCGCTAGGAAAATAGCATTTATCTTAAGTAGTCTCTTCCCACAGCCTGTGGCAGGCGATAGTAATCACAGATGACATTGGACCGAATAAAATTGTCAATATAGAATTAAACTGAAATTGAATAGGGTTTACTTAACCTATCACCTCTAGTATGATGCATTTAAAAAAGGTGGCAATTTTACTGTGGTGATACAATTTTATAAATAGACCCTATGTCTGTGAAAGAGCCCAATTTTACTGTACATTTCTGTACATTACTCTGCATTATGAAATCTTAGCTAAATGCTCATAGACAGATTTTACTGGGAAAGAAGTGTTCTGTGCACAGTCTCTTGAGCTGACAGACCTTGGGAGATATGGATCTCATGGGGGGGTTGAGGCCTCTTGGAAAATAGAAACTGCTAAACAATTATGGGCTGAAGCCACTGATGTGATGGATGGATAAAAGTGCTACCAGCGTATTTTCACTTCAACCTACACCACATACATCCTGCACCAGAACGACAAGGGAAAGACGTTCAGGAAATTCACTCGGCAGGAGTTTTAACTTTTCCCCCACTCACTCCCCTTCTGCTGTGAGAGGAGGAAAACAGCGACTTACAGTCATGCTGGCATACATTTTTAAGTATGGGTGGTCCCGGGAATCAAACCCACTATGTGGAGTTGCAAGCTCCATGCTCTAGTAACTGAGCTACAGAGGATCACTGTCTACCTAGTCCTGAGTCATACCCACATAAATACTCTCGCTCACGTAAATACTGAGACTATCTTTCTCTCTCTGTGTGTCTATCTCTGTCTGTCTCGCTCACACACGCACAGACATACAAACAGAAGTACACTCTATTGTTCTGACTGAATGACACACATACACAGATAGTCATGCATAAAAAGGACACGAATAAGGGGCTTTGAACACACACACCAAACATCTGAGCTCCCACCCTCAGCACTATAGTGTCTGGGTGGTGTTATGGTACGGTGCTTCCATATGGGGAGCTACTGCTGCTGCTGCTGCTGCTGTTGATGGTGGTGAGGCTTAATGATTTGACACCAGGCCTGCAGAACACACCCACACTGACTGAATTGACTTGTAAAACCCACAAATGTATTTTTATGGGACCAGTCACACAGGATTTGATATTTGCCCGGCTAACAATTCTGTCACAGCCACCCTGCCGTTATTCCCGATTCATGACCACTTTATACTTATATCGGATAAAAAAAGAAAAGCGTATCAAAGATGCATTGGCAGATTGATATGTGTAAACCTGGTGTGTGAAGTCATTCTGAGCCTGAAAGGAGACTGACTGACTGTGGATTGTGGATGGAGTAGGGTTGGTGTGCTGGTCAGGTCCTGCCCTGGAAGTCAACCAGGCAGTTGTAAAGATATAAATGAGTCCGTCCTCTTTGTGAACTGACAGCTCGGACTCGAGTGCTACTTCTGTGAGGCCCCTGCGATCCCCGCCACTGCTCTCTTTGTTGTCGGAGTCCCGTGTTGTCCGCACCCTCTCATCCCCACTGTGCAAACCCAGGGGCAAACACCAGACAAGGACATAATGTATGGGTTTGGCTGTTGACCGTCCAGACCCTTCAGGGCCAGATCAAGCACTGTGAGGCCAGTTGGGGGGAGTTTTCAATAGGGCCGATTTGCACCCATCCGGCCAACCGCTGGCGGAGAACACGGCAGACACAGTAGACACTGGCTTTCAGAGCCCTGTCGAGCTGAAGAGGGGATGTGACTTTTCACAGCCAGGCCCCAACCCAGCCAGGACCACAGACCCCCGGCCTTCTCTCCCAACCTGCTAAATACCACTCAGAGGTTGGCTGGACCAGGCTGGGCGATAGGGAAACACACATACCAGTGACCTAACAGTAACACTCAGGGCCTGGCTGCATAGAGGGGCTTCCACATTTAGTGGGGCCTTAACTCACCACTGCGTTTGTCTTACAGACAGAGGAATTTAAACCAGGGTTGGGGGTCATATCCATTTCAGTACAGTCAATACAGGAAGGGAAATGACATTTCCATGAAGAACTGAAAATAAATAGAAATCCAGTGAATCTCCTCTATTGAATGGAATCTAAATGCAACCCTGGTGCTCACCTCTGGTCCTGGTTGTGGGTATGTACCATCCAGATTCACCTCTCTCACCTGGTGTGTCTTTCCTCCTCTCTGTAGTAGAGACAGGGCCATGACCCCAGGCTGAATAATAGTCACCTATGTTACTTACAGTCCTGCTCCCACTGTAAAGCAGTCAACACACCACACAGTTTCTCCTAGTGACGCCCCCAAGGGCATAAGCCAACTAGTACTGAGACATAACTGCATTTCATCACATAAATATTTCATCATGATCTTATTTGGTTTTCTTATCGATGTGCCCTTGTGCAAGGCACTTAACCCTAATTTGCTTCAGGGGGTGACCCTGTAAAACAACACATTTCATTGCACCTATCCGATGTATGTGAAAATAAAACATTTAAATAAATGTTTCCTCCCGTGCTAGTGTGGTGCCCGCAGAGTTCATGGGGGCGTGCGTCACTGTCAGGCATATCAGCACTAATGGTATGAGAGATGGCCTTTCTGAGACTATAGCTCAGCATTCAACACCATAGTACCCTCCAAGCTCATCATTAAGCTCGAGGCCCTGGGTCTGAACCCCGCCCTGTGCAACTGGGTCCTGGACGTCCTGACGGGCCGCCCCCAGGTGGTGAAGGTAGGAAACAACACCTCCACCCCATACGTAAAAATGTATGCACACATGACTGTAAGTCGCTATTGGATAAAAGCGTCTGCTAAATGGCATATTATTTATTATTATTTACTTGGCTGATCCTCAACACTGGGGCCCCACAAGGGTGCGTGCTCAGCCCACTCCTGTACTCCCTGTTCACCCATGACTACATGGCCAAGCACGCCTCCAACTCAATCATCAAGTTTGCAGACGACACAACAGTAGTAGGCTTGATTACCAACAATGACGAGACAGCCTGCAGGGAGGAAGTGAGGGCTCTGGGAGTGTGGTGCCAGGAAAATATCCTCTCACTCAACGTCAACAAAACAAAGGAGATGATCGTGGACTTCAGGAAACAGCAGAGAGTGCACCCCCCTATCCATATCGACGGGACCGTAGTGGAGAAGGTGGAAAGCTTCAAGTTCCTTGGCGTACACATCACTGACAAACTTAAATGGACCACCCACACAGACAGTGTGGTGAAGAAGGTGCAACAGAGCCTCTTCAACCTCAGGAGTCTAAAGAAATGTGGCTTGGCCCCTAAACCCTCACAAAATTTTACAGATGTACAATTGAGAGCATCTTGTCGGGCTGCATCACCGCCTGGTACGGCAACTGCACCGCCACAACCACAAGGCTCTCCAGAGGGTGGGGCGGTCTGCACAACGCATTACTACCCGCCCTCCAGGACACCTACAGCACCCGATGTCACAGGAAGGCCAAAAAGATCATCAAGGACATCAACCACCCGAGCCACTGCCTGTTCACCCCGCTATCATCCAGAAGGCGAGGTCAGTACAGGTGCATCAAAGCTGTGCCCGAGAGACTGAAAAACAACTTCTATCTCAAGGTCATCAGACTGTTAAACAGCCATCACTAGCACATTAAAGGCTGCTGCCTATAGACATATACTAGAAATCACTGGTCACTTTAAGAAATGGAACACTAGCCACTTTAATAATGTTTACAGATCTTGCATTACTCATCTCATATGTATATACTGTATTCTATACTATTCTACTGTATCTTAGTCCATGCCGCTCTGACATCGCTCGTCCATATATGTACACTACCAGTCAAAAGTTTGGACACACTTACTCATTCAAGGGTTTTTCTTTATTTTTACTATTCTTTACATTGTAGAATAATAGTGAAGACATCAAAACTATTAAATAAAACATATGGAATCATGTAGTAACCAAACAAGTGTTAAACAAATCAAATGAAGCTGGTTGAAAGAATGCCAAGAGTGTGCAAAGCTGTCATCAAGGCAAAGGGTGGCTATTTGAAGAATCTCAAATATAAAATATATTTTGATTTGTTTAAAAAAATTTTGGTTACTACATGATTCCATATGTGTTATTTCATAGTTTTAATGTCTTCACTATTATTCTACAATGTAAAAAATAGTACAAATAAAGAAAAACCCTTGAATGAGTCGGTGTGTCCAAACTTTTGACTGGTACTGTATATATTCTTAATTAATTCCTTACTTAGATTTGTGTGTATTGGGTATATGTTGTGAAATTGTTAGATATTACTTGTTAGATATTACTGCACTGTCGGAGCTAGAAGCACAAGCGTTTCACTGCACCCGCAATAACATCTGCTAAACACCTGTATGTGACCAATCAAATTTGTTTTGATTTGATTTGAGATGATCTGATAGGATCTGAAGGGAAGGAATGTGGGTGTGTCTCCTGGCAGATGTAAAGACTCATTTGTACACATTACAAATATAGGCTTTAGGCTGTTCCCAATTCACACGCGAGCCAATGGAATGAATTTGAGTCTATTTGTAACGGTTGCATACTGTATGTACTGGCACGGGAAAAGGGATATTCATTACCTAACAAATTCAGTGGAATTTCCCAGAAGAATTCAGAAGACTTTTCTAGGCACTTTGGGGCAATATTGTATAATCCGGCCTCAGGCTAGTCTCCTCATGCCCTGTTGTCTGTTTCAGTTTAACAGATTTCTGTGGGATCCATTTACATTTATATTTTAATAATATAGCAGAAACTCCAGAGTGTATTCATCTTAAGATAGCTAGGTGAGACAATCACATATCAAAGTCGTAGCAACAAAGAAGAAGTTATCAGCAAAGTTAGTGCTAGTAGGAAAAGACAAGTGCAAGGGGATAAGACTGAGATGGCTTATTATAAATACTTTTTGAAGAGGTAGGCGGCAGGTAGCCTAGCGTTGGGAAAGTAACCAAAAAGTTGCTGATTCGAAACCCCGAGCTGGCAAGGTGGAAAAAACCTGCCATTCTTCCCTTGAGCGAGGCAGTTAACCTGAAACAACAACTGCTCCGTGGACGTCGATTAGGGCAGCCCCCTGCACCTCTCTGATTCAGAGGAGTTGTATTAAATGCGGAAGACACATTTCGGTTGAATGCATTCAGTTGTGCAACTGACTAGGTATCTCTTTCTCAGATGTTTTCGGAAGATGAACAGGGACTCTGCTGTCCTAGCATCAGTGGAAGCTGGTTCCACCATTGGGGTGCCAAGACAGAGAAGAGCTTTGACTGTGCTGATCGTGAGCTGCCCTCCAGTAGGGGTGGGAAGGCCAAGAGACCAGAGGTGGCAGAATGGAGTGCTCGGGTTGGGATGAAGGGTTTGATCATAGCAACCCACTGGCTCCAGGCCATCTATAAATCACTGCTAGGCAAATCCCCGCCTTATCTTAGCTCATTGGTCACCATAGCAGCACCCACCCGTAGTCTACGCTCCAGCAGGTATATCTCACTGGTCATTCCCAAAGCCAACACCTCCTTTGGCCGCCATTCCTTCCAGTTCTCTGCTGCCAATGACTGGAACGAATTGCAAAAATCTCTGAAGCTGGAGACTCTTATCTCCCTTAATAACTTTAAGCATCAGTTGTCAGAGCACCTTACCGATCACTGCACCTGTACACAGCCCATCCGAAATTAGCCCACCCAACTACCTCATCCCTATATTATTTATTTTGCTCTTTTGCACCCCAGTATCTCTATTTGCACATAATCTCTTGCACATCTAGCATTCCAGTGTTAATACTATTGTAATTATTCTGCACTATAGCCTATTTATTGCCTTACCTCCATAACTTGCTACATTTGCACACACTGTATATATATTTTCTGTTGTATTTTCTGACTTTATGTTTTTTTTACCCCATATGTAACTCTGTTGTTTTTATTGCACTACTTTGCTTTATCTTGGCCAGGTCGCAGTTGTAAATGAGAACTTGTTCTCAACTGGCTTACCTGGTTAAATAAAGGTGAAATAAAAATAAAATAAAAAATAGCCTGAAGGTAGGGAGAGGCAGTTCCCCTTGCTGCTCCGTAGGCAAGCACCATAGTCTTGTAGTGGATGTGAACTTCGACTAGAAGCGAGTGGAGTGTACGGAGGAGCGGGGTGACATTGGAGAACTTGAGAAGGTTGAACACCAGGCAGGCTGCAGTGTTCTGGATAAGTTGCAGGGGTTTGATGGCACAAGCGGGGAGCTCAGCCAATAGAGAGTTGCAGTAGTCCAGACAGGATACGACGAGTGCCTGGATTAGGACCTGCACCGCTTCCTGTGTGAGGAAAGGTCGTACTCTACGGATGGTGTAGAGCATGAACCTTCAGGAGTGACTCGCTGTTTTGATGTTTGCAGAGAACGACAGTGTGTTGTCCAGGGTCACGCCAAGGTTCTTTGCACTCTGGGAGGGGGACACCGTGGAGTTGTCAACTGTGATGGAGAGTTCTTGGAGCGGGCAGGCCTTCCCCGGGAGGAAGAGCAGCTCCGTCTTGTCGAGGTTGAGCTTTAGGTGGTGGACCGACATCAGAAGCTTTTGTATTTGTGCATTAGCGGAGAGAGGAGATATATTCTGACTGTTTAAAGTCAGTCTCTGTCCTATGCGAATAGGCTATATAAACAAGATACCTTTGTTTTGATTTTTGGATTTGGATTGCAGATTATTTAGATGCAACTATATACAGGCATCAAACACAAATAGAAAAAAACACAAACAAAATTGTGAAACCACGCAAAAGTGCGATAAAATAATGAATAAAAAGGAAAGTTGGATAGAACTTAGGTGCTGTTGTAATGAGATAAACCATAGGAATTCCTCTCACTAGAGGTACAGCCTTCACTGGAGGAGCCATACTGCTAGTGAAAGTGGTCTGCCCCAGTCCGCTGCATTTGGAGAGCCATTCTACTAATGAAAGTGGTCTTTCCCTGTCCCTCCTCCTACTCTCTCCTTCTGTGTACGGCCACCACGCCCATCCCCAGCCATTGTCAGAGCTTTGTAATTACAGGGCAGGGCTGTGCTGTTAGAAATACAGGGATAGAGCCATCCGTGTCACAGGGCCATGTAGGTCAATAGGCCTGCTGGTTACAGGGCAGGGAAAGCCAGGCATCCCTAATTATGGGTTGCACTGTACTGTGTGTGCATGTGTGTTTGTTTTTGTCAGTGTGCATATGTGAGACAGAGAGATAGGGTAATTAAATCAAGTCATATATCAATGGGAAAAAAAATGTATGTATGCACTCACTAACTGTAAGTCGCTCTGGATAAATGACTAAAAAAAATTTTTTCTTGCACACACATACACAAACACATACACCCTCGAGCACATGCACACATGTACACACACACACGTGTAGACACACACACACAGAGAGACACACACACACACACACAGGAATAGACCTAAAGCAAGTGTAGGTGTTAATGCAACCCCGGGCGGCTCCATAACAACATTATGTCTGAAGATGAGGTCAAGCTTTTGCAAAACGCATCATCATGATGTGGCCGGTGACGCTTTGCTTCTTGAAAGTCCAATGTCTTGAAAACTTGACTGCTAACATGCAAAACATTTTGGGACTGTATCAACAGTGGAATAACAAAATAAATACCAAAATATAGTTTTTGAGTGGATTTTACAGTTTACATTATCTCATTAAACTTTTTTTTGCCTCCCTTTAACCAATCATCTGCAACTATTAACGTTACTTACTGGCCATTTCAGCTGCTCTTACTTACTTATTTAGTGAAAGGGAAATAATAAATGTGTTAATGGCCCAAAGAAATGATCTTGCCGGGCAAAATAACAGTTTTGATGAACAGGACTGTTCATCAAGAGGGCCCGTGAGCTACAGTATTTGAATGGGTAAATACCCACATTCATTGCCTTTTTGTTTGGTGTGTGATTATTTTCTCTCCCTGTCCCCAAATGATTTGTAAGTACAAAGAGCAAACGCAGTCAGTCACCATGGGAATGTGTGTGACTTTCGCCAGCTGTCTGAGGTACCCCGCTGGGGAGCAGGAGAGTCACAGACTTCACCTAGGACGGGGCGGGGCACCACTTCACAGCACACAAACGCAGCATTTTCCTCCCTCTGTCACTAAAATCAAATGTTGGCTTAGATAGGGGGGAAGGAGGAGGAGGATGAGGAGATGTGGGGGGCTTCTTGGCTAACAGGCCCAGAAATGACATTCTGCCACTAACTCTGAGCTGTTGCTGGTCTGACCTCAAATGAAGCAGTGGAGGGCCAAAGTAAACCAGAATATAAACAGTGTCTGGGATAACTGAGGGAAAGGCAACAAATGTAAGCGTCCCCTGCCCTTCTCACTGTCTAAAGGCCTATTGACTAATCCCCTGATATTGCTCCATGATCTAAACCTGCGTCCCTCCTCAACCGGCCAAACAGTCTAGCATTGTGTCGCTGTTCTTTGGGGCTTTTACATGATTACTCATTGGCAATGTGTGTCCAGCATTGAATCCTCTTCCTCCTCAGAACCCACAGTGTTCGTCAGAACAAGAGCACACTGTTACAGTAACATAGTCAGATGTGTTTCAGCTTTTGCAATACGTTTTGTGTGTGATATACCTTCTGTGATAGTATGTATTCCAGTCAGATCCACTCAGTAGGCACTATCTTATGGTATGCACAAAGGCAAGCCTTGTCGATAAAAGTATATTGATCTATATCATAGCTATATGAGTTTTATATCTGTTGACCATGACAGTGCACTGAGTGATAACAGTTGAATTGTTGTTGTGGTTTTCAGATGTATCTGGACAACTTAAAAAGGGTTTTACTGTACACTGTGTCTTTGTGCCTTGAGTGGCAGTACTGAGGCAAAACTGTGGCAATACTGCTCTCTCCTGGCAACAGCTGGAAAACAGCTTTTCACTGAATCACTCACCTCCCATCCTACTCTGTTGGTTTAGTAAAGCAAATATCCCTGCTGACTTATGTACCTGTACTATTCTTTGTTCTACAAATAGTTGTGTAACTATATACATGAATGAATGAATGAATGAATGAATGAATGAATGAATGAATGAATGAATGAATGAATGAATGAATGAATGAATGAATGGATGCTGGTCAATGATTTATTACTATTATTTTATTTATTCAGGAGGAAGCATTTTATTCTTAATACAACATCAATTTATTGAAATGCGTTTAGAATGGCAATTGTCCTGCTTTTTTAATGAAATGCAGCTTACTATGTGAAATATGGTTCAGAAATCTGACCCCCTCTTTCTCCTCTCTGTCTCTGCAGGACTCCCAGACGGTAAACTGCCAGATTGGTGGTCCACGATGAGAGCGGAGAGATAATCACGCAGAGAGCCGCACTCCCATCCCTGCCGTTTGTGCCAATGGAAGCAGCGTATTGATCCAGACTCCCAGATTCATCATGCCTCTGCCTCCCAGATAGCACATCTGAGGACCAGGCCTGCACAGCAAGCCTCGCCTGCACCATGGCAGGAGAGACTCAGCGCACGTACGCTGTCAAAAAGCTGGACGCTGAGTCCAAACTGCAGGATGAGGGCACTGCACTGGAGCAGTACAGCAGCAGTGAGAAAGCTACAAAAGAATCTTCAGAGCACTTCTCAATTGCGGACGTGGAGGAGCGGACAATCAGCAGAGGGGCCAAGTTTGTAGACAAGGACAGGGACTATACTCAGCAGCGCGAGGCTGTGATCCGACCTCAGCAGGCGGGGAAAATAGACTTCAAGTCACTTCAGAACAAGCCTAAGTTCGCCAGCAACAGGACGTGGCCCAGTGGCAAGGGCAGCCCCCAGTCCCCGAGCGGAAAGAACCGGAGCCGAGACAAGGGCAAGCGGTCAGGGAAGTCAGAGCGCGGTAACCCACAGCAGCTATACAGACTCAGCATCATCAACCCACGCTCTAACCCTACTATCGGCATCGCCTACCCACAGCAGAAGGTCTCGCCACCCAAGAAGCTGGAGGCCAGCCGAGGCCCTGTGTCGGGCAGCTACAGGTTCCACGTGCCCAGTATACCAGAGCGAGAGGCCGAGCTGCAGCAGGAGGAGCTCAACTACAGCCGCTGCTTCCAGGAGACCTCCTCCAATCTCGCCTTCCCAAGCTATACCTCACAGGCACCGGGAATCACAGGTGGGACATCCACCCACCAGCAGCCACCCCAGCAGCAGCAGCAACCAGGCCCAATGGAGAACAATAATAACACACAGCCAAGCGGCCAGCTGCTCTTCCCGGACTTTCAGTTGAGTGGCTCCAATGACTGGCAGTCTCCAGAGAGGACTTTTAATGGTTCTAACTATGGGATTTCCTCACAAAAATCCACAGTTCTCTCAGAGGCAAACAAGGCAAATGGCAGCTTTCTGCCTTTGCCGTTTCAGTACGGATACCTCTTGTTGGAAGACTCAAACCCAGACCCTTTTCCCTGTGATCAGAACCCCCAATCCCAGGACTATATAGACTCCTCTTTGGCTCCTGCCCAGGTGACTCATAACTCTTTTACCTTTCAGACATCTGAGGAGGGGCGGGAGGGGGTTCAGAATAACACTCAATTCAACAGTGACCAACCAGAGGACAGGTCTTCCTACCCCAATCCTCCACAGCCACCACAGTACCTGCAAGCACCACAAGGGGCAGCGTCCTCAATGCACTGCACCAGCAGCCTGAGTGAGGACTCAGCTAGTAGTGAGAGCTCTGGCTCTATCTCCCAGCAGTCAGATCAGGGTAAGAGTTCCCTGTCAGATAGCACAGACACTTTCGGCCAGGCAGACAATCGGGATGTAGCCCTCACTTCAGGGAGCAAGAGGAGCTGCCACCCCAAAGACAGTGCTGCTGCCAGCCAGAGAACACTCATTCAAGGCAGTGTACACCATGCCAGAAATATTGCACAAGGTCCAAACTCCCAAATGCACTTTTCAAACAAAGCCT
The DNA here is from genome assembly GCF_964263955.1 of Coregonus lavaretus. Lineage (NCBI taxonomy): Eukaryota > Metazoa > Chordata > Actinopteri > Salmoniformes > Salmonidae > Coregonus > Coregonus lavaretus. The sequence continues at coordinate 19,944,688 of NC_139998.1, read as the reverse complement.
ACAACAACAGCCCTCCACTCAATAGCATCCACATGGGCTCAGTGTCTTTTGACAAAAGCATCAACACCAAGCCCCATAGTAGGTTACCACACTCATGGGAAGGACCGACTAAGACCTTTTCACCAGCAGACCAAAACACTATGGCTTATCCTAATATGAATGATAAGTTTCAGTTTCAGAACCAGACAGCCGTCGATCAAAGGCCAAACACATCCAAAAGCAGTAGGATGCCATGGCAGCAGATACGCCTAACTTCTGTCATGCCAAACCAAAACAGGATTGAGTTGTCTAGGCAACTCAGCAACCAAAAGCTCACTTTTTTGGTAGCACCCTCTGACTGGCAGGATGACACTAAATCACATAAGAATGGTTCACTGAAAAGCCCCAGCTCCTTCCAAAACAATAGACCTAGTGAAGGTTTCTCAAACCCAAAGCAAGAGAGTGTCAAACAGGGCTGCAGTACAATAGCACATTTTAAAGTTGAGACAAGTCACGCACAGGTCTGTGAGTCCAAGAATAAGCCTATATATTTTGGAATGAACCAATCAGTGCCTGGGTCATCATCAAGAACATATGGATATCCACCATTACAGGTCCCACCAATGGGGCTTATGATGGTGTCACCATATGAATCTCCCTCGCCCTCCCCAATCCATAACCCAGCCTCTAGCAGCACATGTTCCTCACTCTCCCCAGCCTCAACAAGCCCTGTCAACCTCTCTGACGAAAGTCAGATATCAAAGACTGGGCATCCCCCTCCATTTTATCACCAGCACCAACTGACGGCACAAGGACCCACAGATCACCTCAGCACTAACTCTCACCATTTCCAATCAGACGCCTCCCGTAACCTGCCTTACGCCCCAGAGAGGGAAAAAGATGACATGATGAGCTACCTGCAGAACAACGAGCATCAAAAGCCTAGTATGGATGGCAACAAGGGCTATATGGAGGGCTTTGGGGTGGAGCACCACCCACCTCCACCACCATACTCTGCACATCAACTGTTAGCCACGTCTTTAGCCACGGCAAACCTTGACCAACTGGACGTGCTTCTCACATGCAAGCAGTGTGATCAGAACTTCACTAACCTGGCCTCATTCCTTGGCCATAAGCAATACTGTGGACAGCATGTGTTTTCACAGAAAGTGGACGACACCAGAACAACTCCAGGAAGTTCAACACAGTTTCACAATGACATGACAAAAGATTCATCCTCTGGGACCAGTTTATGTCAACGTATCTCCATGCCAAGGTGTCCATCTGACCTTCACCTGTCTCTGCTGGGGCTCAATAAGAACGGAGAGCTGATGTCTGACAGCGAAACAAAAGGAGATTCTAAGGATGACCCCATGAAACTTAACCTGTTCTCTGGGGCAGGTAACCTTCCTGTCTCTCTTCCTGACTTGGAGATGGAGGATGCAAAGTTAGATAGCCTAATCACTGAGGCTCTAAATGGACTGGGGTATCAGTCAGACAATGCAGAGATTGACAGTAGCTTCATTGATGCATTCGCAGATGATGACCTCGCCACTGTCAAAGTATCGTCAAACAGGCAGACTTTGAAAACCAAAGACTCAATGGTCTTTGAGGGCAAAAGCAAACAATCAACTGAAGATGATAGGTCTCTGACACAAGGAAAATATCTTTATGACTCAGACATAGCGAGCCTTCAGACAGACAACAACCACACAGAAAGCAAACTTGAGAAGACCCCTCTGAATTTTGAGCATGATGAGAAAATGAACATAAAAAAAGAAGTATCTCATAAAAACTCAAGGATCGCCTCGGGGGAGAAACCGAGGGAGCAAGAAAATAAAGTGAAAGATATAAGAAAGCTGTGCAAGAGTGAAAAGGAAAACACTAACACTCCAAGGTTCCTCTTATCCAGCACATTTTCAGAACGTTGTGGAGTTCGAAGCCTCCGGGATAGCTCTTTGTTGAGTGGCTCAACCTCTTCCCAAGTCTCTTCTGCAAACAGGAGTTGCCCAACCCCAAGGATTGCAGCAAGGGAGAATAAAAGGAAAAGGACCGGTGCCGGTACCTGGAGCAAAGAACTCATCCACAAAATAGTTCAACAGAAGAACAAGTTACACAAGCTCCATGTAAAAGGCACCAAAAACCTCCAGTTCTCACTGGTGATGGAGAGATTGACGCCCACAGTGCCAAATCCTACATTTGGGGAGTACGACTATGTCTCAGACTCAGATGACGAGTGTGAGCCTGTGAAGATAGCAAGCCAAGGTCGCCTGAGCCAAAGCAGCCGCTGCAAGTACACCTACACAAAGGAGTGCAAATGGAGGGCTAGGAGCGACAGGAACAGTGCAGCATGGAGGCATGAGTCAAAAGAGTGCTTTGAGGTAAAGAAAGCTGAAGACGTCTCCCTGTCTCTAGAGAAATCTGGCTCTCACCAGATACTTCGGAGGAGAGGCAGCAGGTCATCCACTAGCAGTGAAGTCAGCACGTCTGTGAGTATCTCCAGCGATGGCATCAACAGCCCCAAAAGCACTGACCGCACAGACTCAGACTGTGAGAAAATAATGGAGATCAGGAGGAAAGACTCTTCCGAGCAGAGAACCTACGAGCGATCTCCACAAAAGATATACAAAGAGTCTAGCACACAACTAGCACTGACATTCACCAAATCTACTCAGAGGTATAGCGCTGATAAGACTTTCCTCTCTACTAACAAAGACAATTCAATGGCCTCAAGTATCACTAACTCGAACATTGAAGATGTTGATCCAGTATCAGCACTACTAAAGGTGGGGAGTGCAGTCAAAAATCTTGAGAAATGCAAACGCACAGATGTGTCCTCAAGGGAGAAGGATGACTCATTTAGCAGAGAAACAGAAATGATAGCAAGTTCAGACAAAAACACACCACTGAGGACAGCCGTCAAGATCTCCAAAGGGGAATCAATACATTTTCAATCTATTTGTTCTGATCTCAAATCACATCAGCTTCAATCATCACATCCTGCCACAAACAACATGGAAGCAAATTCTTATAATAAATTCAAAAAAGATGAAACCATCTCAAAGGAAAAATCAGTACACAAAAGACGAAAAAGCGTGGGATGTCAATCTACACAGCCGCATTCAAAGCTATCAGACAATTCTACATTTTACAAACATAATGAGAGTGTCCATCCAATGAAAGAGCCAATGACTTTCACTAATGACTTAGTCCCCAAGTCCACACCTCTTTGCAGTGCACTCATGGACGAAGTGTGCCTGTCTCCAACTGAACTTCAGGAGCCTCTGACACAGAAAGAGACATCAGATCTAATCCCATACCCCCTAGAGCAGGACCAGAGTCTTATGAAGTCTCCTCTCTCATTTGACACATCGTCAATGTTCGGGGACCTCTCAGTGGCAGGATTTGACAATGGCCTCTACACTGACGTTCCATTGCACAAAGAAGGTTTCAGCTCCTTAGATACCATCAATGACAAAAAGGAGGTGTTTAGCTCATCATCCTTTCTTTCTCCTTTCTTGGAACAGAGGGACTGGGGCCTTATGGTCGATGTCAGCCCCATGTTACCAGATGAGATATCCCAATACAAAGACGGCTCTGATAAATTAAATGAAAAGAAATCAGATTACAATCATGTTCCTTTGTCTCTGCCAGACAAAATAATGGACTACAGTACAAATCTCAACAGCTGTGTGTCAGAAGATGAGCTAGAGATAAAGAGGATTGTGACTGAGTTGGAAAATCAGCTCCAGACAGCCAAGCTAAGTCCACCACTGCTTACTGAGGAGTCCCCAAAGCAGCTGAAGATTAGTAAATTCTCCCCTCTGCCACTGGACGACGAATCTGAGAATGAAGACACTGGTCTAGATATGGGCTGCCCTGTGCAAAGCATGGCGTTGGCAGTGTCAATTATGCCATCTGACCCACATTCAGAGTCCTTTGCTGAGCATAGTCTACCATGGTCCAGTCCATTTGAGTTTGAGTTGATGGAGGGACAGCATACTCTAACCCATGATGAACCCAGTGTCCTTGAACAATTTAGCAAAAAGGATGATCGCGAACACAGTATGATAACCACAACCTCAAATACAGAGAAAGTGAAAGAGCAACTGAAACAGGAGGACCACAGAGATGGAGACATGGATGTTGACAATAGAACTGACATAGAGAAATCTGAGGAGATTCTAGAGAGTAAGACCTATGCAGAAAACCTGATGAAAAGCCTGGAAGTGATATCAGATTCCATTTTCAAAAATGATTCCATCACACCTGAAGAGCAGGAGCCAAACCTCACATCCCGTAAGAGCCCAGAACACTTACATAGTGAAAGCCAAACTCCATCTGCTGATACTGCTGAAAGCAGAGATCATAATGAAAAGGAGGTGATTCCTGATGAGGCAAATATTAAATCCACACACGTTAAGTCACGGCCTCCTCTCTCAGAAAAAACAGAGCTCCCATCTGATGTAAAAGAGATTGTTTCACTGCAGCCAAGTGAGTCTATACCTAACAACGACAGTGGGTCAGAAGTCAAAGACATCCCAATCATGAGCAATGTCACTGAAGACAGTAGTGTTATAGAAACTGATTACTGCTCAAACACTGAAATGGATAATCAACCAATGATTGAGGAGACCTGTGAGAACCAGAAGCTAGAGGACCATGGGGATGAAATCCTTGAAGCCAAAAGTGCCCTCCCTGAGCACCCAGAGCTTCTAGATACTTCCATTGATGAGCATACAGAGCTTGTAGATACTATAAGTGATAAGCATACAGAGCTTCTAGATACAACCATTAATGAGCATCTAGGGCTTCTAAATACTTCCATTGATGAGCACACAGAGCTTCTAGATACTACCATTGATGAGAATACAGAGCTTCTAGATACTACCATTGATGAGCATACAGAGCTTCTAGATACTACCAGTGTTGAGCATACAGAGCTTCTACATACTACCATTGATGAGAATACAGAGCTTCTAGATACTTCCATTGATGAGCATACAGAGCTTCTAGATACTACCATTGATGAGCACACAGAGCTTCTAGATACTACCATTGTTGAGCATACAGAGCTTCTAGATACTACCATTGATGAGCATCAGGAGCCAGTAGAGCCAGTGGAGTACATCAGTCTCAATGCTAAGTCTGTGATCCAGCCCTCCAATGGGTCTAACCTAGCACAGCAGGAACTGGATGCAAACTTGGATAATAAGCCTGAAGAGGTAGAAAATGCATCTGAGGAACAATCCATAGATGTCCAAAGTAACTGTGAGAGTGTATGTCCTTCACCATCTGCAAATGAACAGACGGAGGACAGTTCAGCATGTGTAACGAAGGAAGACAACATTGAATCCAAAAGTACAATACAGAATGAGGTGATAAGCCATACAGTTCCTCTGAGGTGTAGCATCCCTGTGAATGATATTGCCAATCAATCACCCCATGTCTTCATGGAGACTGTCGCAGTTAAGCCTTGCAGTCCACTGTTGACGGAAACCAATACAGAGCATGCTAGCCACACATCACCCTTTTCCAACATTGACTCAGATGATGAAAGCACATTGGTCATTGCTGAGTGTGACAGTGACAGTGATGCACAAATGGAACATACACATGAGGACAAAGAAACAGAAATGGAACCTGAATGTGAGGCTAACCACAGACAAGGAGAAGAGATTTCAGATGTTGAAGACATCCAGGAACAAGTTCCCTTACATCTCATGGCATCTCCCCAGCACTCACCATGCAAAGAAGATTTGCAGATGGACGAAAGGCTGGATATTATTCCAGAGGATGCTCCTCCGTACAGTCCTATTCTATCAGCTTCTCCACACACACCTGTGGAGAACCCTGACACACAAGAACAAGAACAATCACAGCCAATCACATGCAATAATATAGATACTATCCCAGCCTCAATCCAATCTCCCAATGAGGAAAATTGTGATGACCTAAATGCCAAAGAAGCACTGCATATTGATGACTCATTGACCATAACAGCTGAGATGGAGTACTCTTTAGTAAGTCCTCCTCAACTGGACTTGGGAATCACAGAGAGCAAAATATGTAGCACTGAAGCCTGCATTCCCTCTCCTCTACCGTTGACCATTGCAACAGAGCAATCTGAGGCAATGGGGGCCCTTACGAAGAGAGTCTCTGTATCACTGTATGATTTCAAATTAAGCCCACTGAACTACAATTACATTCCAGATGAGCCTCCACAACTGAGTCAGTTTGATTACACTCCTATCTCCCCAGCCAACGTGGATGAGGAGGAGCCAGCCATCAAGCAGAGCCACAAGGATGACTGTGAACCTTGTGAGTGCAGTGATGACACGACATTGACATCAGACAAAACACTGTGTGGCATAGACACAGAGTTACCTATGAGTCCAGACCATACAGCCAACCTAAGTCCACCAGATGAATCTTTGAACAAGAGCAGCATCCAAAATGACATAAAATGTCCATCCATTTTACTGGGTCTCCCTTCTCAGAGCACTGCTCCGTCCACTGGCAATATAAAGGAGGATTTGGACATTTGCCCGGCTCCCCTTCAAACTATTGATTATTTGGACTTACATGTTGACTTGCTAAAGGGAGTGGATCCAGAGGCGCTGCCAGAGGCCATGGATATTCATAAGGTCCCTAGTGAGCTGAACGCCCTTGCTTTTATAAAGGACATATCAGATGATCAGCACACTCCCAAACCACTGATCATCTGTGAGAATAAGCCAACCCCATTACCATCAGACCAAACAGAATCACTAACAGTGGAGGAAGGTCAGTGCTCAGCAACCCTCCAGCAAGAGGAAGAAACCATGCAGAAAAATATACATCTGTGTGAGATATGCTCAATGTGTTTCCAGACAGTGCCAGGATTAAGGAGACACAAGGCCATGAAACATTTGGTAAGGACTGAAAGAAGCCCACTTTTGGAAAATGCAAGTAATCAAGGGAGTCTACACAGTTACCAAATATCCCAGTCTATAGAAACAGGAAATAAAAATGATCTAGAGCTCCTGGTTCCACAGACCTGTTTGCAAACAGAAAGCAATGAGGTTTCTGAGAATCACTGTCCTGAGACAAGTAATAGCTCCTTCATAACCAAACACGGAGAAACCGATTTAATCCTGGAGAACACCACAAGTGAAACAAATATGGCAGTGCCAGCTGATGACATAGTCCAGCAAATGCCTCCTCAGTTGACAAAAGCCAAGAAAAGCTACAAACCACGGAAGAACAAAAACAATGAAGTGAACGTGAAGCCTGCCCCATTCTCTGACGAGCTTCTCAATATATTGAAAACAGACATATTACAGGCTATTACTCCTGAAATCCAAACCCGGGTAAAGCAAGGATGCTGCAAGTCACCTGAGAAACAAGACATAATCAATTATCTTGTAAACCACAAAGTTACAGAGCAGGAGGAAGTCCAATGTACTGTAACAAGTAACAGTGGCATTGAACAGATGCCAATGTCTCCAATAGAGGTTACAAGTCTAGCTATGGACTTGACTCAAAGCAACAATGATACAGAAGAGGTGAAAAGCACAAATCTGCCAGAGATTGTCAATGGAGAAGCAGAAGTTAGTATGGAAGTATCTGTAAGTAAGGATATTAGTAGGGATTATGATATGTCTAGAGAGAATTTGTATGACACAAAAGAGGCATGTGAGCAACAAACTAAAGATCAGAGTCTTGCCAAAGAAATACTGGGAGAGGTTGCAGTAAAGATTGAGAAAAACACTGGCCCGACAGATGAGGTGGATAATCTCTCCTGTTTTAAATCTTCTCTTGCAAGCCCTCCTGGACTAAGCACTGATTTGAATGTTTTTCTTGATGATGAAAGCACATTCTCCCAGCTATTCCCCACTAGAAACGAGGAACTGAAAAGGAAAAAATGTGCTAAGGTTTATGGTAAGAAGAACAAGAAGCAGAAACTATCACCCGATTCACCATTAGTTCAAGACTATCCTCCTCCTGACCTATATCTCGAAAAGAAAGATGACTATACAGAAAATCAGATAGACCAAACATTTGTCAACAATCAAAATGACCCTTGTGAATATGAAACAATATCCATTGACGATGCTATCATGTTGAACATGTGTCATAATAGCACGTTAAAGAGTGATTCCAAAAAAGTATGTAACATGAAAGGAGATACAACAGACCACAAAGACATTCATGAGCATACTGTGGAGCATGGCAGTGACTTCCTATGCCAACCCGAGAGCACTATCGACAAAGCATCATTGGAATGGAGTGCCTCCAACGACTCTGTTACAGATACTGTGATCTCCTCTGACCCAACTTCCTGTAAAGCAGAAGTCCCAACCCCACCATGTCCACTTCCTATTATAGCCTCTTCTGCACCTTATCCTGGAGAGCCATGTGCTACAGACAATGTGTCTCCTTTCCACAACATTGACATCCCAAACCTCAATACCACATTCCAGCTACCTGAAATTCAATTATTTGACTCCAACAAGGACATCCCATTAGAAAGACCCATTGGCACTGATTATGCAGAGACCAGAGACACTGCAAAGGCCAAGAAGCTCACAGAACGCAGGAAACGACAAGAGGACAGCGTAAAGATCAAGGACAAACAGTACAAGTGCAAGGTATGCTTCACCTGGTTCCTCACCCTGGGGGAGCTCAACTTCCACAAGTTATCCCACAACCCCTCTCCACCTCCCACCTGCTACATGTGTGTCCAGCGCAAGTTCAGTTCTCGGGAGCAGCTGAGGGACCACCTGAGAGAGAAACACGCCAAGAACAAGGCCGGCATCTGGACCTGCGGCATGTGCCTGAAGGAGATATCGGACGTGTGGATGTACAATGAGCACTTACGGGAGCATGCCACGCAGTTTGCCCGCAAGGGCCAGTCACACAGCGCTATCCTGGGGAGTCTGCCAGGCTCTGGCATGCAGGAGTCAGCCGTGAAGAACTTCATCACCTCCATCATGCAACGCCGCCCCAGCAAGGCCAGCAGAGAGTCCAGTAAGGTCTCCAACAAGGATAAACTAGCCGTGGTAGAAAACACTGGGCAGGAGGTGAGAACTACAGAGGTAGCTCAGCCCAAAGTTGTCAAGCCTAAAGAGAACAGTGAAAAAGTGGGGAAACCAAGCACGCTGACACCTGTTGAGGTTCTGCACAAAACAGAGCCAGTGCCAAAGAATGTGGAGATGCACCCCAACTGTAAAGACCCCTCAAGAGACTGCCACCACTGTGGCAAGCAGTTCCCCAAACCCTTCAAGCTTCAGAGGCATCTGGTTGTGCACAACTTAAATAAGATTTTTCTGTGCCACAAATGCCCAGTGACCTACCAGGAGCCACAGGATCTAAAATATCATCTGAAGAGTGAGCATGAGGAGGTGGATGAGCTTGACTCAAAGCATACCACCCTATACACCTGTGAGCTGTGTGCAGACGTCATGCATGTGATCAAGAAATCTTTCATCTGCAGCACCTGTAACTATACCTTCTCTAAGAAAGAGCAGTTTGACCGACACATGGAAAAGCACTTGTCAGGTGGGAATAAGATCTTCAAGTTTAGAGGAGTTCTCAGACCTATCAAGACATCTGCCTCCAAAGAGAACGATGAGTGTGAATTGCCAGCTAACAAAAAGAGAAAGATTCTTAGTGACAGTCTACAAGAGAACAGCTCTGACAGTGGCATCGCCAGCATAGCCTCAATGCACTTAAATCAGAGTGCTGAGATGCCAGTTCTGAAACTCTCTGTACACACAACAGAGGACTCTACACAGACCAGTGCATGTGAATATCACACTGAAAATTATGCCCATGTGAAGACTGAGGACATGGCTGAGGACTACTCTGACATGCTGGTAGAGCTGGAGCATTGTACGTTTCACCTGGGCTCTGAAAGTCTCTCGACTGCTACACCCAAAACAGAGGACATTGATCCCAGTCCTTCACCTAAACTGCCTGTTAGAGACATTGGTGAGGCCGATGGCAAATCATTCACAGAGCCATGTGATGTGAAGGAAGAGGATGATCCCCTTGAGAGCAGTACAGCTGAAGAGGAAAGGGAGTGCTTTGCCAATGCTAAGCAGAGCACTCCTGAGAGCAGCACACAGACTACCACAGCAGAAGCTGAAAAGAAGAAGATACAGAGGAGAGATTCCACGGCATCGGATGAGGAGTTGTATGTTAGTTTCCGTGAAAACCTGATCAACAGCTCAAAGAGACCCGATTCACATGATCTCCACCGTCCTCCTACAAAGCATAAATCATCTACCATTGTGATGGACCAAATGAGGGAGAGTGAGCAGGGGCAACAGTCAACCAGCCCTCACAGCCATGACAACAAGCAGAAGGACAAAGCCTCCACACCCAAACCCAGTGAAAACACTAAACACAGCTCCAACAACAGCCCCAGGGCCATAGAGTCAACACCAGTCCACCACACCAAGATCACTTCCCAGGGCCCGGCATCCAACGAGGACAAAGACTCTGTGAGAAGAGAACAGAAGAAGAGGAAAGAGATGAGGACACCTCACAGTTTACAGAGGGTCTCCTCGTCTGCCACACGGGAGAACCTTGGTGCCGACGTCAAGGCCAAAAATAAGTTCCGTCCCAGCAAGTGCGAGAGTCCGGCAGTTCACAGGAAATCGGACGGCCCCAGCGAATACCCGGTGCTCTCTTCAGTGAAAGAAGATGTGGTCAGCATCAAAATAGTCCCCAAGCACAAAACATCAGGGAGTCTAGGCCTTCAAGCAAAGAGAAGCTCCCTCGATAACTGCACGCCAAGGAAAGCAGAGATGGTGCATCATATTAATGGGGATTACAAAGCCAAAAAGGGGCCTCTTGGACGGCCTCTTCATTACCCAGTTTCTAAAGCATCAGCGCCTCCTATGAACAATTCCTTGAATAAGTCTAGGCCAAAGACAGGGGTGAGGTCCATGGAGAGCCACTCCTATAGGACAGCAGAGTCACAGAACAACCTCCTGAGCCAGCTGTTTGGCCAGAAGCTCACCAGTTTTAAGATTCCTTTGAGGAAGGACACTTCAGAACCAATAAACTGATTGTGGGAGGAATCTGTGGGAAAGAAAACAAAGAGACTGAAAAGTTGTTCACGTTACTGATGATCAAGACAATTCATGACCATGAATGAGATTGCATGGCTCTCTGTGAAATGTTTGTCTAAATACTTATGTTGTCACTTTATGTCTTCTTCTCTTGTAAATGTGTTGTTATTACACAAATGTGAGGAAGATTATTTTATTCATCTTGAATGAAAATGCTAGTAGGGCAAATCATTGACTAATTCCTGCTATTCTTAGGTTGAACATTATCTTTTTCAGAGACTATATTTCATTCGAAAAATACAAAAAGAATACTTGAAAATAAAACTGATTTTTTTTTTTACAAATAATGCATGACAATCAAAAAGTGTTCATAGAGGATATTGTTTTTTTAATGCAATAGGACCAAATGACATCCCAACGGACTTGGACTATGTCAGTGCACCTTTTGTATATGCTTCTCCAAAATTACTCTTTTTGTATTATTTTTACCTTACTGTACTTCATTGACATTCATTATATTAGCTTTTGTATAAACATTAACTGGTGCTATGTTATTCTTTATTGTAATGTGAACGCCAATGTCCTCTAACTGAAGGGAACATGAGATCTGTAGCAGTTGCATTCATCCAACCGTTTGTGCTGGTTCTCTGTAGTTTATTTTTTTTTAAATGTAAAAAGACTGTGTAAAACCTCCTCCAACAAAGTATTCATCTGTAGGTCCTTAGGAAAGAAAATTAGGAAAGCTTGCATCTGTACAAACTCAGGTGCATCCAAGGACTATTCCCAGTCCTGAGACCTGTTTTAGGAGATCCTCCCATGCACTGATACTACCACACACAAAACACACACTCAGTCCTCCATGTCTGTCCTCCAACTGTTTAATTATGAATATTATTTACTAAGACAAAAAAGGTGCTTTATCTTGTTTATATGTATCTTATAGTGTATTATATTATAGGTAGATTATTTCCTGGTGCAATGCTCAATGTCAAAGTTTTATTTTAATAATGTGCAACAGAATCAGAGAGAGAGAGAGAGAGAGAGAGAGAGAGAGAGAGAGAGAGAGAGAGAGAGAGAGAGAGAAAAATAAATGGAAATGCAATGCCTCTTGTATTGTAAATTTGTTCACTTAGTGCCTCTTTTAAAGTTGGTTATTAAAGATATGCATTGGTTTCTCCTCGCTTGTTTCTTCCTTTTGTTTATGACATCTTTTGCCAATGTTCCAACATCCATCGCTGCAGACCCCCGCCGTCACCACAGCATCAGAAATTGAAAACGGTGAAGGCCTGGAAGCAAAAACAGGTGCACCGACAACCATAACAGCATCTGAATCACTCTTCTCTGAACACTTCAATGAGCTGCTAACTCATTATCTGAAGGAAGAGCACAAATGTAGCCTTACTACAGGGAACATGAAACCAGAAGCAGGAAACATTCATCAAACCATATGCACCAAGGGTATGGGACATTATAAAGCAGGCCAACTAGGACTGCTTTTTCTCCCCCCGTGCTGCCTTCATGAAGCTCTCTCACCGTGTGTTAAGTGGCTTCTATCCCTACATGATCCCAATCTGACATTATATAGGAATAAAAAGCCATAGGACACAGCGGTAGATAGGTTGAGAGGGACACAGGGGGCGGGGCTGGGCTGGGGTGGAGGGGGGTCCTCTGTCCTCCTCACGTCATCCACGGATTGACCCAGCAACCTGAGAGTGGCGAGGGAACGAGATGAGAGAGGGATGATAGATGGTGGGAGGGAAGGTAGACAGACAAGAAGAAAAGTGAGAGGTTATTTTCTAATTCAAGGACCTCAGAGCTCAAAGAGACAGCTTCTGGGGAATACAATAGACATGCTTTTGAGTGATATAAAGAGGCTGTGGTTCTCTCACACCCTTTTTGTGTCCCAGAGGAGAATGTGATGACTTTACCATGACAGAGTCAGGAAGGTCAGTGTGTTTAGATGGATTGCATTCCATTGTCTACGTATATGTCCCTGTTGTATGTGGACTGATACATTCATCCAATGGGATTCTCAGTAGGTCATATTAACTCAATCAGCCTTTCATGAGTCCAGTGCTCCTCTCAACATTCCTTCTTCGCTTTGCAAGTGGTCCATTCAAAACATAACAATATGCTCTATCATATCCCATCTGTTCATTTGGACACATGCGGTTCATTGCTCAATCGCAAGTCTACATTTGATATGGTGAATTTATATTGTAATACAATCCAATTATTTTGGCCATTATATCATCAAAAGCCTGTAAAGTCAGGATGCCAAGTAGTTCATTTTCTATGTGTAGGTGCATCCAAAGGTTAATAAGAAATTATCCACAAAAAAACATGAATCATATCCAATGTCAAAATGATGCACATGACTTCAGCAGAACATTTGTGCCAAATGAATCATTTAATAAGACATTTGAAGATGCAAGGAAATGTGTTTGTCAAATTAAGCTGTCAAAATTGTGACATGGGGACACTGACATGCATCATACTCGGCTGTTATTTTTAGTAGTCTGTATTTGCTTCAGTGACATTCTAATACAAAAGCTCTGTATATGCTGTGTAGAAAACATGAACATCTGCTCTTTCTATGACAGACTGACCAGGTGAATCCAGGTGAAAGCTATGATCCCTTATTGATGTCACTTGTTAAATCCACTTCAATCAGTGTAGATGAAGGGGAGGAGACAGGTTAAAGAATGATTTTTAAGACTTGAGACAATTGAGACATGGTTTGTGTATGTGTGCCATTCAGAAGATTTAAGTGCCTTTGAACTGGATATGGAAGTAGGTGCCAGGCAGGCGCACCGGTATGAGTGTGTCAAGAACTGCAACGCTGCTGGGTTTTTCACGCTCAACAGTTTCCCGTGTATATCAAGAATGGTCCACCACCCAAAGGACATCCAGCCAACTTGACACTACTGTGGGAAGCATTGGCGTCAACATGGGCCAGCATCCCTATGGAACGCTTTCGACACCTTGTAGAGTCCAGTAAATGAGATACTGTATTTGAAGGGGGTGCAACTCAATACTGTATTTGAAGGGGGTGCAACTCAATGTGTTGTACACTCAGTGTATATATCAACTTAAAATGTGTTCCTAATGTTTTGTACACTCAGTGTACTTACTAACTATATTACCTTATTGATGTCTTTGGATTCATTGGACTCATTAGGCATCTACAGGTGTCCTCTGTTGCTTCTGGTCAGCAGCTGTGGGTCGATGAATAAACAATTAAACAAGGAAACCAAGTAGTCTACTTTTCATCACAATCTAGCCTAGAAACATGTCAAATAGAATGTGCGAGTGCCGCACACTGTGCTGTCAGGCTTCCTCGTATCATCTGATCTAGGAGGGAATTCTCCAGAGGCACAGTCATGCAGGAGCATGACAGGAGCGCTTTGCACTTTGAGGTAGAGTGGCATTATCAGTAAGTTCTGGCCTTGAAATAGCATCGTATTTCTCTCTCTCTCGCTTGCTCGCTCAGTCTCTCCCTTTCTCATTTGATCTGCCACTCTCCTTCTCTCTCCCTACTGCGCCTACCTTTCTCTCTCCCTCTCTCTTTCTCTCTCGCTCAGTCTCTCTTTTTCCCTTTCTCATTTGATCTGCCACTCTCCCTATATGTATCTCTCTCCCTTACTCTGTCATTCTTTTTACCTCTGTTCCTCTACCTCTCTCCCATTCTCTCGATCTCCCATTCTCTCTAATATATCTCTCTCCATCACTCATTCTCCCCTTCCTCCTCTCTCTCATTCCCTCTCTTCCTTCTATCCTTCTTTACTCCTGCTCACTTCCCATTTCCTGCCTTTACTCTTTCTCCCTCTTTCTCTCCCTCTCTCCCTCTGCCCATTTCTACCTGTTGCTCACACTCCCTTTTTTCTCTCTCCATCTTCTTCTCTCCCTCTCCGGTTTTGTCTCTCCCTCCCTCTTCCACTGCCCTTACCCACCTGGACAAAAGGAATGCATATGTGAGGATGCTGTTCATCGACTACAGCTCGGCCTTCAATACCATAGTGCCCTATAAGCTCATTACAAAGCTCACGGCCCTGGATCTAAACTCCTCCCTATGCAACTGGGTCCTGGACTTCCTGACGGGCCGCCCCCAGGTGGTGAAGGTAGGCAACATTACCTCCTCGACACTGATTCTCAACACAGGGGCCCCACTAGGGTGCGTCCTCAGTCCCCTCCTGTATTCTCTGTATACCCACGACTGTGTGGCTTCACACAGTTCCAACTCCATCATCAAGTTCGCTGACGACACAACAGTAGTAGGCCTGATTATCAACAACTAGACAGCCTACAGGGAGGAGGTAGGCACTCTGACGGCGTGGTGCCAGGTAAACAATATCTCCCTCATCGTTAGCAAAATAAAGGCGTTGATTGTGGACTTCAGGAGGATCCAGGCTGGACACACCCCCATCCTCATCAACGGGGCCGCCGTGGAGACGGTCAATAACTTCAAATTCCTCTGCGTACACATCTCAGAGAAGCTGAAATGGTCTAACCACACGGACACCGTGGTGAAGAAGACACGACAGCGACTCTTCAGCCTCTTCAACTCTTCTTGCAAGGTGCTTCAGAAGGTGATACATTCAGCCGAAACACACCATTGGTTGCACACTGCCTGCCATACACCAGGTGTTGCAAGAAGGCCAAGAAGATCATCAGGGACCTAAGCCACGCCCTGTTCTCTCCGCTTCAATCACTCAAACGGGGGTGGTACAGGAGCATCATGGCAAAAATTGGATGACTGGCCAATAGTTTCTACCCTCAGACCATCAGGCTGCTGAATAGCCACCACTAGTCAGCTACCTGCCCCTCCTACCCTTGTATTGGGCTTTTTTCACTTGGTCCCCACACCCCCTCAATGGTCATGCTGCTCCCCCTATGGTCATTCCCCCCCACCGCCTCAACAGTCTTTACTCTGCCTCCACCCCAATGGACATTGTCACGATCGTCGGATACAGAGGACCAAGGCGCAGCGTTGAAGGCGAACATACTTTTATTATTTAGAATGAACACACGAACAAAAACAACAAACGATAACGTGACGTCCTCGGTTCAAACACAAACCTATACTGGAACAAGATCCCACACCAAACAATGCCAAACGGCTACCTAAGTATGGCTCCCAATCAGAGACAACGAGCTACAGCCGTCTCCGATTGGGAGCCACCCTGGCCAACATAGAAATACTAAACTAGAACAAAACCCAATGAAAACTCACACCCTGGCTCAACATACTAGAGTCCCCAGAGCCAGGGCGTGACAGTACCCCCCCCCCAAAGGCGCGGACTCCGACCGCGCCAACCAAACACAACAGGGGAGGGGCCGGGTGGGCACTCCGCCTTGGCGGCGGATCCGGCTCCGGGCATGATCCCCACTCCCTCTCTAACCCCCCAAAGTACCCCTGGTCCGGTCTGGCCCTGCTGGCCGAAGCTGGACTGAACACTGGTGGAGCGGATTGCTCTAGCTCCGGTGTGGAGCAGCTGACCGGTGCCGGACCAGGCACCGGTGGAACAGGCACGGGCTGTGCCGGACTGACGACGCACACCCCTGGCTTGGTGTGGGGAGCAGGAATGGGCCGGACCGGGCTGACGAAGCGCACCACTGGCTTGGTGCGGGGAGCAGGAACGGGCCGGACCGGGCTGACGATGCGCACCACTGACTTGGTGCGGGGAGCAGGAACGGGCCGGACCGGGCTGACGAAACGCACCACTGACTTGGTGCGGGGAGCAGGAATGGGCCGGACCCGGCTGACGAAACGCACCACTGACTTGGTGCGGGGAGCAGGAATGGGCCGGACCGGGCTGACGACGCGCACCACTGACTTGGTGCGGGGAGCAGGAACGGGCCGGACCGGGCTGGCGAAGCGCACCACTGACTTCGTGCGGGGAGCAGGAACAGGCCGGACCGGGCTGGCGACGCGCACCACAGGCTCGGTGCGAGGGACAGGAACAAGCCGGACCGTACTGGGAACACACACCACTGGCCCTACGCGGGGATCAGGAACAGGCCGGACCGGACTGGCAACACACCCCAGTACCTCTCGCCGTGCCTCTACATCCTCCTTCCACCTGGTGACCAGTGACTCCCGTAACCTGGCGGCCTCCTGCTGCCCCGTCATCCACGGCGTGAGCCCCCCCCTAAAAAAATTCTGGGCGTCTCTCCTCCCCGTGGGCCAGGTCTCCATGTCTCTCGCCAGACTTTCGCCCTTCTGCTTCCAAGTCCAGCCTCTCTCCTCCTCACACGGCTTGACCCAGTCGAGGTGGCAAAGGAGATCCGCTAGAGATTCCCCTGGCGATGGCTCCTGGACACGCTGCTTGGTCCAGCTTTGGTGGGATCTTCTGTCACGATCGTCGGATACAGAGGACCAAGGCGCAGCGTTGAAGGCGAACATACTTTTATTATTTAGAATGAACACACGAACAAAAACAACAAACGATAACGTGACGTCCTCGGTTCAAACACAAACCTATACTGGAACAAGATCCCACACCAAACAATGCCAAACGGCTACCTAAGTATGGCTCCCAATCAGAGACAACGAGCTACAGCCGTCTCCGATTGGGAGCCACCCTGGCCAACATAGAAATACTAAACTAGAACAAAACCCAATGAAAACTCACACCCTGGCTCAACATACTAGAGTCCCCAGAGCCAGGGCGTGACAGACATTTATTTATTCATCACTGCCACAGTTGTTATTATGTATATAGTGCTATTTCTATTTCTATTGTTGTTTTTTATTACCATTTTCATTATTTTATGTCACTTAGTCCTGCATGTTGGAGCTCGAAGCCTAAGATTTTCACTGTACCCTGCAATCACACTTGCAACCCCAGTACATGGGACTATTATCATATTATTACTATTAAACATTCTGAATCTGAATCTCTCTCTCCCCCCTCTCTCTCTTACTCATACTCCTCCTCTCCCCCTTGTCTCTCCTCATCCTTTCCTCTCCCATTTCCCCTCCCTCTCTTGCTACTTCCCCTCTCTCTCTTTCCCTCCTCTCCCCTCTATATCTCTCCCTCCTCTCCTACCCTCTCCCTCCCTCCTCTCTCCCCTCTTCTCTTCCCTCCTCTCGACCTATTCTCTCCTGTCTTTCTGGCGGTGTGGTATGGTTGGCTGCTGGCTGCTGTCTGGCTGCTGCTTAGGGAGGTTGGGAGATTGGGGCTAGATAGAGATGGGCTGCTGGTCAGTGGTAATGACATGAAGGCTGAGGGGCGAAGAGGTCACCTCTATCGGGATTTTGTGGCTCCAGCCTTAACAGATAAAGAGGGAGGGAGGGAGGGAGTGAGGGAAAACTGAAGCGAGGACAGAATGAACCAAATGATCCATCTGCATCGTTCTCTGCATCGGGGAGAACCCTCCCTACATCACAAGCATAGAGGTTTTTGATGTTTTTCTACCAGGATGATGTCTCTGAAATCACCACAGTGTTTTAAAAAAACTCAAAGAATAAAGTATGAATAATGCAATACAAACAAGTTCCCCCGGCATGAACAAAGGAGACAAAGGACTGTTTGAAATCAAGACGTAACTAACTCAGCCCGACAACCATCAAAACACTTGATCTGCCCCTTTAGAATCTTCATACAGGGGGAGTAGATGAGTAACTACACAGGAAAAGCTACCTTGGGGCTCACACCTGAAAATATGAGTCAAAGTAAATAGGTCATTTACAGCAGTATAACAGCATCAAAATGAACAAGGAGATACAGTCTATGAATAAATAGATGAAGGTAGTAAAAACAGAAATGGGGCAACATCAAGTCAGAATAGTTTCTTAGAACACAGAATAATAAAAACATATTAGAGCCCAGCTAGATATCTGTTAGATCTTATATTTAACAGAATCTCAGTGGGGAGCCTGGTGTCCTTTACCGCCTATGGGGCCTTTATCTACAAGAACATTTGTAATTTTCCGAGTTACTTACAGCACAGGAACAGACAGTGCACAATAGCTAATAGTGGTTGTTTGATGTTCCAGATTTAGCAGGATAAATAAATGGGGTTGCTCTGCAGGGGCTATGTACATAAAGCAATCGTCTCGCACTTCGGCGGCCTGTGTTTGTGTGCATGTGTGTGTGTGTGCATGTGTGTGTGTGCGTGTGTGTGCGTGTGTGTGCGTGCGTGTGTGTGCGTGGGCTTGTATCTGCCTGACTGAAACAGTTGGCGCTGAACAGCTTGCTTCCAGAGAAGTGATGCCCTAAAACGTATGTTAATCCGATATATTTTCTAAAAAGGTTCCAAGATAAATCGTTTACTAACAGTTTAGCTGTCCAAAATAACTATGTTTGGATGACTCTTTTAATATTTACTTGAAGTTTCTCCTACTGATATTTACTGATATTCCAACAGTTTTTAGGCAGTGTGGAACCTCTATGCAAGCCTCCAAATTTAGAAAATCACCACTACAGACCTGGGTTCAAATACATGTGTACTTGAGTATCTGGTATAGAAAATACTGGTTGACTCAACATTGTTTCAACGTAATTTGTCAACGTATTGTGACGTGGAATCTATGTTGAAAATACAATGGATTTGTAAAAAGATACTGTATCATCAATGATACTATTTAGGCCTATATAGCATTTGCAAAGTCATCAACAGCTATTGTTTCAATTCAACTCAGGGTTCAACAATAAATACATATACTGTATCTGACATTGTATTCCCATTTGAACTTTGTTGTGCTTTTAAATGGTTGAAAGCACAGTGATAAGACATTTAGATGACAACTGACCCAAAAATCTGACATTATTTTTCCATTGGATTTTGATTGTGCTTTTAGATGGTTGAAAGCATAGTGATAATACATTGGGAATTCAACAAACTTCTATCTGTCTTTTTGAGTGGGGGAATAAAGGTTGAAATCTCATTGATCAATATCTCAACCAAATATTACCCAAATTTCCACTTTGAAATTACGTGGTGTGCCCAGTGGGATGGGAGTGTATTTGAGTCAGTGTACTTGAATTCTTCAAGTATATCCGAATACAATTTTCAACTACTTGTCTTTTCAAATAAAATATATCTGAATACTTACTTTGAAATGCACATGAAAGTAAATGAGATACTGTATTTGAAATAGTATTTGAACTCAGGTCTGCACCACTATGCCCTTTTAATATCTCAAGGGGGAAATAATCAAATGCACCATGACTGGTGATGTTATAAAAATGTTGCATAGGCGTATTTAGACTTTATAAACGGACACAGGACTGTCTTATGTCAATAGAATGACAACTGGGATGCTCTCTGTCCTTTTCATGGCTAGTGCTAATAGTCAGTTTGCCCACATCCCTTACCGCATCATCCCCTCCCTCACCATCCGCCCCCCTTCTCTTGCCCCCATCTACACCTCTCCACACCCCTTTCTCCACCTCCCTCCACACCCCTCCACCGGCGTAACACACCCACATCCAACTCTACACCATCCGCCCCCCTTCCCTCACCCACACCCCTCCCTCCTCCACACACCCCTCTACCGCCGTCATGCATTCTCTCAGCCTCTGTTCACGGTTTCTTCATAGCAGTCACAGAGAATCTTAAAGGATCAGAAATGTGATGTGGCATGATAGGATTTTCAGCGTGATTCTCTCTCAGAGCCTCTCAAAAAGAGTGTAATCCATGCTGTGAATAACTGAGTGGTTTACCAACACAGTATGAATGGCTGGCTGGCTTTCTGGCTGACTATGAGTTATATCTGTGACCTGCTCTATTGTCTGACTGTCTGGGAGATTTCTCAAGCCTATATTCAATACGTTCAGTTATGATAGGAATGGGAGCAAATGTTTGCCAACAGAAACTGTACTACCTGAACTTCTTAGATAATACGGATCTTAGTGCTGAGCGATTAGTGCTTTTTGAGGTCATTTTCAGTCCCTTTTTTTTTTATATCACGGTTTTCGATTTTTCGGTTTTGATTTTTTTTTTTAAACATTAATGCATTATGAAATAATGACATAAATATTATTTTTGAGCTTTTTAATGGAAATTACAAAGCCAAAAATAGTGAACATTCAATTGCCAAAACATTGAAAACATTCCATTGTCTCTGTCAGGTCCACATTGGGTATACATCAAAAATAAAAAAATAGGAAATTACTATGAAATAATAAAATATTACTTCGTTTTTATTTGATGACTTTATTATTTTTAATACCTTAAAGTCATCATCAAAAAACTAAAACAATAATAAAGTCTTCATCTCATCTCTGCTCAGACAGCAGAAGCCTGCAAGCCAGACAACTTATCTCTGTGCTTCCCATACTCTACTGTCTTTAGTCATCCTATTTAGCTAGGCTAGTCTGCCTAAGTATGCTGCAGAGCTGTCTGACGAAGTCATTTACCTAGTTCGTCAAAGTAGATAAGGCATACTTTCATGAACTGTCTCTATCCCTCTCTCTCTCGTCATTGTGTTGTGTACATTCCTCTCTCACGCGGTCTATGCATTCTGTGTGTATATCACCTAACGTAGCAGGCGTAAAAGTGTATCTATCCATCTCTATCCGAGACGGAAATGTAAAACTTGTAGTGTATTTGAGGTTAAAAAAGGCTTCTGAAGATTATAATTTCCACTTTGAAATTTCAGACCTGATTTGTCCTTACGAAACAATATATCAACCCGTACAAAAATGTCCATTAGATATAATCTACATAATAATTCACATGTCCTGTTGCTGCAGGATTATTTTTCCTGCTGTAGCAAACGGACTCAAATTAAGATCCTACATTTGTAGCTCTCATTTCAATTTATTTTATCGTTAGACAACGGGTGATTTTAGAGTAAATTAAGATAACCCTGGGTCACAGAATGGAAGAAAACAGTCCAAAATGGATGAAACAAGGAGGTTCCATCTGAATCATGTACAAGAAGAAATGCTAGTTTTTGTTTTCTGTTGCAAAATGTTTTACTACAGTATGCCCTAATGAACATGACCAAAGTCTATAGTGGTCTTTCATTGGTTTAATAGAAAGCAGCAGGAGAGCGAGCGTTGGACGAAGTGCCTTGTGCAACAGGATGACTCACCACAGCTGTGACACCTATCTGACCACCAATATCCCTCAACGCACAGCTCTCACCCCGCACAGCCACGACCCGCTACGACACACACTCTGTGAGACAACACCTTTTAAAACCACTCTCCTCCACTGTTGCACTCAAAGTACTAACCAGAGCCTTAGATTGGGAATATAAGGCTTAGGTACTAAACATCCCCTTCTCACAAATATCACACACTATGATATCCTCTGTATCTGATCGAAAAATGAATAGAGAATCCACATAGAGAATTGAAATACAGATGTAGGATCGTCATTTGATCACACTGTTGCAGGAGAACTTACCTGCAATGCAGGAAATGTAAAACTAAAAAAAGGCTTCTGAAGTTTGTAATTTCCACTTTGAAAGTTCAGGCTTGATTTTCCCCTTACAGAAAACATTACCAACCCCTACAAAAATGTGCATTAATTGTAATCCACATGATAATTCACATTTCCTGTTGCTGCAGGATTATTTTCCTGCTGTAGCAAACGGAATAAAATTAAGATCCTACATCTGTAGAGAATGAGTCATCTGTTCATTGAAAACGTTCTGTTAATGACAGTGCCCTTAAATCTAAGGTGAATACCCCCCCCACACACAAGCGCAAACACACACAAACACACACACACACACACACACACATTTGTGCAAGCACACACACACCCACCAACAAACACACACAAACACACATACCAGTGCTTTGCTGTGACAGAAAAGGATTACATTAACGATCAAGTTAAGACAGATGAAGCAGATTCCAGATTCCAGACTCCCACTCTTGTCAATCTGTGCTAGCGTCTGAGAACTTAAACCCAACATACAAAAGGCATTCATGTCAATGAATGAACTCAAAATAGAACACCAGTAGATAAATGACTCGGTATACTCACCTGCTTGATTCCATTCATTCAGTCTATCCGGTTCTCTCCTCCACTTGTCTCTCCCTTTCTCCTTCTCTCTCTGTCTGTGTTTCAGACTGGGGCAGGAGTGTTCAGCTCGGTGTGTCGGGGACTGGGGGCTCAGCTGCAGACTGACATCATCTTTACTGGTGAGGAGGTTTTCTCCCTCCTGTTATCTGCACCCTCTTCTCTCTCTCTCTCTCGCTCTCTCTCTCTCTCTCTCTCTGTCTTTCGCTCTGTGTCTATTTTTCTTTCTCCCTCTATCTCTCTCCCTCTCTCACAAACTCACTCACTCTGTACAATACGTCTACCCAGCCTAATTCCCTTGTCTTTAACTTCCTATTTCTCTCTCTTTGTCTTTTACGCTCTTTTCTCAGAGTGTCATCGGTTTTAAGTCTGTGAGATACAATGGCGCTAAAATTAAGACTCAATCTTCCGATGTAGGTGGTACACTAAGCTAATGCTTTACACTGCCTACCAGACTTTCAGTATTTTCAACTAGTTCTCAGAATGGCTGAGGTATAGCTTTCCTAAGGTAGTCTAATACCTCAGAGGTTTAAATCACAGAGGAGCAAGCCTGGGATATTACCTCAAATGTCTAAAATGGCTTCCTCTCCTCATCTCCTAAATCCTAACCTCCATCTGCACTGATCTGAACATTATTAGATGAAAACAATATGGTAGGTTGGTAAATTGACTAGGGAACCTGCTTTCAAATTAGTGTGAATGAAGGACAAGGGAAGAGGAAGCCTCATAGACTATTGAGATTCAAACCTCAGAGGAAGCCTGTGTAGACTATTGAGATTCAGCCATGGTCCCTGCTGTGGGGAGCTCTAGTGGTGCTGCTGTCCATAGTGCTGATTACAGCTGAAGGCGACATCAGGAAGGACAGCGGTGACCCTGCACAGGCCTGCACCATATAGCCTTGAGGGAATGGGCAGATAAACCTGTTTTAGGTGGTGCAGAGCCCTAATGAACACGCATGCATGCACGCCCACACACACACACATATATCCTCCCCTATCTCTGATGGGCATTTCTCTATGTCTCAACTAATATAGGCTTACATTCTTTATGGTAAGGTAACAGTGGCAGGTGGGATTGAAATGGATTATCCCTATTAAAGGAATATGTGGTGCCTATTACACTAAAACCCAGACATACACAGCTTCCCACAGAGCCATATACACAGGATCTCTTCCACACTTACACAACACACACACACTAAAAAACACCCACTCAAATACACACACACACACACACACACACACACACACACACACACACACACACACACAAACACACACACACACACACACACACACACACACAGACACACAGAGACCAACACAGAGACCCACACAGAGACCCACAGACAGACCCATAAAAAAGGCCGTGAGGTCTGACAGGTCTGGTTTGATGTTGGTGTTTAAGGTGGTGACAGAGAGAGAGACTGAGATTACATTATGAATATTACCGCTGCTCTGCCAGTCACACTGTGGACAGCTTTTTGTTGTCTTGACTCTCCTCTCAAGACGTAGCTTTTCAAATATCTCCTTGTTTCCATAGTGACACTTCTCCTTTGTTTGAGCGGGGGGTGGGGGGGTGGGGGTTGTACGTGTGTTTGTGTGTGTGTGTGTGTGTGTGTGTGTGTGTGTGCGTGTGTGTGTGTGTGTGAAAGGAAGAGAAAGAGAAAGAGAAAGGGAGAGAAATAACCTGGTGTACCTATATTTGTTTGCTATAAAGATAATGCACAATATGCGTCAAAATCTCTTGGAACGATTTCAATGCCACATATTTCCTATTTTCTCCTCGCTATGCCAAGGAGTCACTTTGTTTTGTACAATACGTAGTTTATTTTTTCATTTTCACCGTTACTCATTATTGGAGATGCATAGGAAATGGAAACCAACTTTTACTCAAAGCCAGATGGTGTTTATTTGTAGGTCATTTCCATGTAAAAGGACGCATGAACACCACCATGTGAAGTTCATATGGTGTCAAATGAAAGCTAAGAGTCTATAAAAATATATATATATTATGGCATATATACATTTTCAACCATTTTCTATCCTAAATATTAGCAATAAGCAAAGGGTTTGATTTCTGGTCAAACAGATAGAAAAGGGGTCTTAGAAAACATCTACCAGAAAAGGCTTAAAAAGTATTAGAAATACATGAAAACATAATTGAAGTAAAGACCCCTGCAAACTAATATCAACACTTACAGTGCCTTCAGAAAGCATTCATACCCCTTGACTAATTCCACATTTTGTCGTGTTACGGCCTGAATTCAAAATGGATTAAATAGATGTTTTCCCTCACCCATCTGTACATAATACCCCATAACGACAAAGTGAAAACATTTTTTTAGAAATGTTTGCAAATTTATTGAAAACGAAATACAGAAATATCTAATTTACCTAAGTATTCACTATCTAGAACCTAAAAGGGTTGTTCGGCTGGCCCCATAGGAGAACCCTTTGAAGAACCCTTTTTGGTTCCAGGTAGAACCTTTTGGGATTCCATGTAGAAACCTTTCCACAGAGGGTTTTACATGGAACCCAAAAGGGTTCAACCTGGAACCAAAAAGGGTTCTCTGTGGAACCTAAAAGGGTTCCCCTATGGGGACTACCGAAGAACCCTTTTGGAACCTTTTTTCTAAGAGTGCACCACTTAGTCAAAACATGTTAGAATCACCTTTGGCAGCGACTATGCCAATCAGGAGTGGCAATTAGGTCACTCAGGAACATTCAATGTCATCTAGGTAAGCAACTCTAGGGTATATCTGGCCTTGAGTTTTAGGTTATTGTCCTGCTGAAAGGTGAATTTGTCTCCGAGTGTCTGTTGGAAAGCAGAAGCATTTCCTCTAGGATTTTGCCTGTGCTTAGCTCTATTCCATGTATTTTTATCCAGAAACACTGCCTAGTCCTTGCTGATGACAAGCATACCCATAACATGATGCAGCCACCACCATGCTTGAAAATATGAAGAGTGGAACTCAGTGATGTGTTGTGTTGGATTTGCCCCAAACATAATTTCTTTGCAGATTTACTTTATTGCCTTATTGCAAACAGGGTGCATGTTTTGGAATATATTTATTCTGTACAGGATTCCTTCTTTTCACTCTGTGATTTAGGTTAGTATTGTGGTTACTCCAATGTTGTTGATTCATCCTCAGTTTTCTCCTATCACAGCCATTAAACTCTGTAACTGTTTTAAAGTCACCAATCCCTGAGCGGTTTCCATCCTCTGCCGCAATGGAGTTATGAAGGACGCCTGTATCTTAGTAATGACTGGGTGTATTGATAGACCATCCAAAGTGTAATTAATAACTTCACCATACTCAAAGGAATATTCAATGTATGCAGTTTTTATTTTTTACTTAAGACATTTCAGATGTTCATTTTTTCTTCATTTTTAAACATTTATACAACAACAAATCCACTTTTGACATTATGGGGTATTGTGTGTAGGCCAGTGACATAACATCTCAATTTAATACATGTTTTATTCAGGCTGTTACGCAACAAAATATGGAAAAAGTCAAGGGGTGTGAATACTTTCTGAAAGCACTGTATATTTAGTTTGGGATAAATTATTTGCCTTCTGTAAGTTTAAGAAACATTGCCCTGTGCCTTGAAATTCCATTACCAAAAACACATATCTTTAAGATATTTTCTAATGAAAGTTCACAGAAGTAACAAGTAAAAGGTAGACCTTACCAATTAGTTATAGTATTTTTACTGATATCTATTTGGTTTAAAAATTATTTATTAAGTGATCTGAGGACAACGGGAGGTGACGTGGAAACCAGCCACTAGGGGCAACAGTGAGCGCTGTTTCCTTCAAGTAGGTTTCAGTTTTGCTAGGGTGTTGTGGACAGGGATTGCGAATGGGCGTAAGCATCTGCCTGATACCAGAGGTTGTAAATTTGAATACAACGATATAAATATATTTTTGTTTTAAGCCTATCCCAAACCTTACCTTAACCATTCAGAGTTAATGGCTAACCACAAGAATTTGGAGTTAATGCCTGAATTTAACCTTAAACACTTCGAAATGTGATGTTTGGAACAACTTCGAAATATGACATTTGAGAAACATGGATGAACGTCTAATTCTGACCTGCGACTGTGAGAGCTGGTAGGGGAAATCATAGCAGTCACAAACCACAGTTGGGTCACCTGCTACAGTCCTCCCTTCCACTGGCATACTGTTATGTTCAGCTCATAACAGTTTTCTTTCTCTTTCTGTCATCTGGTGGTCAAAGCAAGTGTGAAAACAGTCTGGACAACCCCTCCCTCTCTTCAGTTAATGTCACCTCTCCCGGCACTTATTGACACCTACCCATGAGCCCCCTCTCTTTCTGTTTACTGTAACCAGCATCCTTACCCACTGAGCACCGACTGACACCGGACATTAACGGACGTTGAAATTGGGTCAGTCCTCCCTGTCCTTGAATTTTTGGTTTTTGGTATGGTCCAGACCAGCTTTAATTTCAACGTCCACAGATGTTGATTTTTGGTCTGGTCCAGACTGGCCTTCATTCGGCCCAAACAAAGACATCCATGATTGGACCAGACCAAATCTGAACCAATCATGTTTCACAACTGTGGAGAGCACAGTAAAGTACAGTAAAGTACATTTACATTTTTACATTTTAGCAGACGCTCTTATCCAGAGCGACTTACAGGAGCAATTAGGGTTAAGTGCCTTGCTTAAGGGCACATCGACAGATTTTTCACCTAGTCGGCTCAGGGATTAGAACCAGCGACCTTTCGGTTACTGGCACAACGCTCTTACCCACTAAGCTACCTGCCGCCCCCTTATATAGACAGTACAATACTTTACATTACAATACAGTAAAGTAAAAAAAAGTTGAGGAGAGTATAGTTCAGTACCAGGGTTTCCGTTAGCCGGTAATTGCCGACTTTTGGCCAATAGAGCAAATGTTTCTCCCCATGCTGCACACGCTATTTCGGTCCACTCATACAGGAGTAGTAAAGGCCCAGTGCACTTCTTTTGTGGAGAAAAAACAAAAATAAATAATAAACAATAAAAATAATTGTATACCATATACAGTACCAGTCAAAAGTTTGGACAAACCTACTCATTCAAGGCCTTTTCTTTATTTTTTACTATTTTCTACATTGTAGAATAATAGTGAAGACATCAAAACTATGAAATAACATATATGGAATCATGTGGTAACCAAAAAAGTGTTAAACAAATAAAAATGTATTTTAGATTTTAGATTCTTCAAAGTTGCCACCCTTTGCTTTGATGACAGCTTTGCACACTCTTGGCATTCTCTCAACCATCTTCACCTGGAATGCTTTTCCAACAGTCTTGAAGGAGTTCCCACATATGCTGAGCACTTGTTGGCTGCTTTTCCTTCACTCTGCAGTCCAACTCATCCCAAACCATCTCAATTGGGTTGAGGTAGGGTGATTGTGGAGGCCAGGTCATCTGATGCAGCACTCCATCACTCTCCTTCTTGGTCAAATAGCCCTTATACAGCCTGGAGGTGTGTTGGGTCATTGTCCTGTTGAAAAACAAATGATAGTCCCACTAAGTGCAAACCAGGGGATGGTGTATCGCTGCAGAATGCTGTGGTAGCCATGCTGGTTAAGTGTGCCTTGAATTCTAAATAAATCACAGACAGTGTCACCAGCAAAGCACCCCCACACCATCACACCTCCTCCTCCATGCTTCACAGTGGGAACCACACATGCGGAGATCATCCATTCACCTACTCTGTGTCTCACAACGGCACAGCGGTTGGAACCAAAAGTCTCAAATTTGGACTTATCAGACCAAAGGACAGATTTCTACTGGTCTAATGTCCATTGCTCGTGTTTCTTGGCCTAAGCAAGTCTCTTCTTATTATTGGTGTCCTTTAGTAGTGGTTTCTTTGCAGTAATTTGACCATGAAGGCCTGATTCACGCAGTCTTCTCTGAACAGTTGATGTTGAGATGTGTCTGTTACTTGAACTCTGTGAAGCATTTATTTGGGCTGCAATTTCTGAGGCTGGTAACTCTAATGAACTTATCCTCTACAGCAGAGGTAACTCTGGGTCTTCCTTTCCTGTGGCGGTGTGTCCAAACGTTTGACTGGTACTGTATATATACACTACCAGTCAAATGTTTGGACACACCTACTCATTCAAGGATTTTTCTTTATTTTTACTATTTTTTACATTGTAGAATAATAGTGAAGATATCAAAACTATGAAATAACACATATGGAATCATGTAGTTACAAAAGAAGTGTTAAACAAATCAAATTATATTTTATATAGTGAAGCTGCCTTGATGACAGTTTTGCACACTCTTGGCATTCTATGTTATTTATTTCATAGTATTGTAGTATTGTATGTCTTCACTATTATTCTACAATGTAGAAAATATAAAAAATTGAATGAGTAGGTGTGTCGAAACTTTTGACTGGAACTGTAAGTATTCAGACCCTTTACTCAGTACTTTGTTGAAGCACCTTTGGCAGCGATTACATCATCGAGTCTTCTTGGGTATGAAGCTACGAACTTGTCAGACATGTATTTGTGGAGTTTCTCCCATTCTTCTCTGCAGATCCTCTCAAGCTCTGTCAGGTTGGATGTGGAGCGTTGCTGCACAGCTATTTTCAGATTTCTCCAGAGATGTTCGATCGGGTTTAAGTCCGGGCTCTGGCTGGGCCACTCAAGGACGTTCAGAGACTTGTCCCAAAGCCACTCCTGCGTTGTCTTGGCTGTATGCTTAGGGTCATTGTCTTGTTGGAAGGTGCGCGCTCTGGAGCAGGTTTTAATCAAGGATCTCTCTGGCCACTCTACCATATAGGCCTGATTGGTGGAGTGCTGCAGAGATGGTTGTCCTTCTGGAAGGTTCTCCCATCTCCACAGAGGAACTCTAGAGCACTGTCAGAGTGACCATCGGGTTCTTGGTCATCTCCCTGACCAATGCCCTGCTCAGTTTGGCCGGGCGGCCAGCTCTAGGAAGAGTCTTGGTGGTTCGAAACTTCTTCCATTTAAGAATGCGGGATGCCACTGTGTTCTTGGGGACCTCCAATGCTGCAGAAATGTTTTGGTACCCTTCTCCAGATCTGTGCCTCAACACAATCCTGTCTCGGAGCTCTACGGACAATTCCTTCGACCTCATGGCTTGGTTTTTGCTCTGACATGCACTGTCAACTGTGGGACCTTATATAGACAGGTGTGTGCCTTTCCAAATCATGTCCAATCAGCTGAATTTACCACAGGTGGACTCCAATCAAGTTCTAGAAACATCTCAAGGATAATCAATGGAAACAGGATGCATCTGAGCTCAACTTCGAGTCTCATAGCAAAGGGTCTGAATAGTTATGTAAATAAGGTATTTCTGGTTTTTATTATTAATACATTTGCATGTGTGTGATTGTGTGTGTGTGCGTGCGTGCGTGTGTGCGTGCATGTGTGCTTGTGTCTGTCATAATGTGTGTCTGTCATTGTGTGTGTGTGTGTGTGTGTGTGTGAGTGCGTGTGTGTAAATCTCTGCTCATGGCCCAGTAGGAATCAGCACAGTGAAAAAGGCTTACCCCCCCCACCATCTCAGCCAGCCAGGTTCCATATCAGTGAGTCAATATTAGGAGCAAGGACATCTTTAAGCAGCCATCACACAGTGTGTTGACAAATCATGTCAGGATTGTCTAAACAGAGACGTCCACCATCCTGGGGTGTCACAACATTGGGCTCTTGCTACACCTGACATCCATAATTGAATGATTTATGAGCTAAATAATTCCAGTAAGCAGGGTAAAGCTCTTTCATTTATTGTCTAGCATGCATGATATTACAGTGACCTTAACCCTTGTCAAGAGGTTCAGTTATTGTGGTGTAGAGGCTAAGATGTTAGTACTCTGAACTGAAGTTAGTTTTTTCCTGTTCTGATGATCTTTGCTGTTATTTTTGTATTATGTTTTTTTTTCTTCATAACATATCCTAAACTAACAAGACATCTCAAAGTAGCACTACCCCAGCACTACCCTTCCTAGGAACTGTAGACTCTTCCCTACAGTTCGAGCTGTCATAAACTAGTCTGTGCAGCAAGCTGTCTAACATCTGAATGTGACGTTCAGCTGTGCTATTGCATTAATTTGGATATTTTCTCCATGTGGTAGCAGTAGGTAAGTGGAAGTTCCTGACATTAACTGGTTCAACTGTCAGTTCATCAGAGAGAGAGAGAGAGAGAGAGAGAGAGAGAGAGAGAGAGAGAGAGAGAGAGAGAGAGAGAGAGAGAGAGAGAGAGAGAGAGAGAGAGAGGCAGTGGGATGGGACACAGCAGGAGACTCAGACTTTTTATCTATAGTCCTTTCTCTACTTTTCTATTTTGTCTTGAATCATCCCCGGAGTATAACAATACCTATTTCTCTGTGTATAATTGGACTGGATGACAGGCACAGCTGAAGTCAGCAGATGAAAGCCTCTCCTGACAATAGAGTGTCTGGCCTGTGTCATGACTTGAATGACTAGGAGATAGCAACGCTGATAAACACATACACTCACTGGCTCACACACACACTGACGGACACACACATGGGCACACAAACACACTCAAATACACACACACACACCTGAACAATGACATGTTCACAGACGTACACAAAAATCCTCAACCATGGCCATACAGTTTATTTCAGAAAGTATTCACACCGCTTGACTTTTCCCACATTTTGTTGTGTTGCAGCCTGAATTTAAAATGAATTAAAATGACATTTTGTGCCACTGATCTACACACAATACCCCACAATGTCAAAGTGTAATTTTTACAAATTAATTTTAAAAAATAAGCTGAAATATCTTTAGTCAATAAGTATTCAACCCCTTTGTTATGGCAAGCCTAAATAAGCTCATCAGTAAAGATTTGCTTAACAAGTCACATGGACTGTTGCATGGACTCACTCTGTGCGCAATAATAGTGGTTAACATGATTTGTGAATGATTAACCCATCTCTGTATCCCACACATACAATTATCTGTCCACAAAGACCAGGGAGGTTTTCCAATGCCTCGCAAAGACGGGCACCTTTTGGTAGATGGGTAAAATAAAAAAATAAAAAGGTAGACACTGAATATCACTTTGAGCATGGTGAAGTTATTCATTAGGCTTTGGATGGTGTATCATTAGACCCAGTCACTACAAAGATACAGGCGTCCTTCCTAACTCAGTTGATGGAGAGAAAGGAAACCGCTCAGGGATTTCACCATGAGGCCAATAGTGATTTTAAAACAGTTACAGAGTTTAATGGCTGTGATAGGAAAAAACTGAGGATGGATCAACAACACTGTAGTTACTCCACAATACTAACCTAAATGACAGAGTGAAAAGAAGGAAGTCTGTACAGAATAAAAATATTCCAAAACATGCATCCTGTTTGCAATATGGCACTAAAGTAATACTGCTAAAAAATTGGCAAAGAAATAAATGTTTTGTCCTGATTACAAAGGATTATGTTTGGGGCAAATCCAACACAACACATCACTGAGTATCACTCTTCATATTGTCAAGCATGGTGGTGGCTGCATCATGTTATGGATATGCTCGTCATCTGCAAGGACTAGGGAGTTTTGGGGGGGATAAAAAGAAACAGAATAGAGCTAAGCACAGGCAACATCCTAGAAAAAAACCTGGTTCAGTCTGCTTTCCAACAGACACTGGGAGACAAATTCACCTTTCAGCAGGACAATAACTTAAAACTCAAGGCCAAATATACACTGGCGTTGCTTACCAAGACGATGTTAAATATTCTCGAGGGGCCTAGTTACAGTTTTGATTAAAATCGGCTTGAAAATCTATGGCAAGACTTGATGGCTGTCTAGCAATGATCAACAACCAACTTGAAAGACCTGGACGAGTTTAAAAAAGAATAAAGGGCAAATATTGTACAATACAGGTGTGCAAAGCTCTTAGAGACTTACCCAAAAAGACTCACAGCTGCCAAAGATGATTCTAACATGTATTGACTCAGACGGTTTAATACTTATCGAATCAAGATATATTAGTGTTTTATTTTTCAATAATATTTTTTACAAAGTTTTATTGTTTCTTCCACTTTGACATTACTGAGTATGTTATGTAGATCATTTGTAAAAAAATACAATTAAATCCATTTTAATCCCAATTTGTAACACAACAAAATGTGGAAAAACTCAAAGGGTGTGAATACTTTCTGAAGGCACTTCATTCTGAGAGAATGTTCTGTAGATGGAAGAATGCAGAAGTAATACAGATAGTGATATGATTGGGCCATAATTAAGTATGGAATGTATCACTTGCAAAATCCCGGACATTTGTCATAATACACCCCCCTTGGCATTTTTCATATTCTGTTGCCTTACAACCTGGAAATAAAATTAATTTTTTTGTGGGTTTGTATCATTTGATTTACACAACATGCCTACCACTTTGAAGATGCAAAATATTTGTTCTTGTGAAACAAACAAGAAATAAGACCAAAAAAAAGAAAACTTGAGCGTGCATAACTATTCACCACCCCAAAGTCAATACTTTGTAGAGCCACCTTTTGCAGCAATTACAGCTGCAAGTCTCTTGGGGTATGTCTCTATAAGCTTGGCACATCTAGCCATTGGGATCTTTGCCCATTCTTCAAGACAAAACTGCTCCAGCTCCTTCAAGTTGGATGGGTTCCGCTGGTGTAGAGCAATCTTTAAGTCATACCACAGATTCTCAATTGGATTGAGGTCTGGGCTTTGACTAGGCCATTCCAAAACATTTAAATGTTTCCCCTCAAACCACTCGAGTGTTGCTTTAGCAGTATGCTTAGGGTCATTGTCCTGCTGAAAGGTGAACCTCCGTCCCAGTCTCAAATCTCTGGAAGACTGAAACAGGTTTCCCTCAAGAATTTCCCTGTATTTAGCGCCTTCAATTCTGACCAGTTGTCCAGTCACAGGCAGATGAAACACATCCCCACAGCATGATGCTGCCACCACCATGCTTCACTGTGTGGATGGTGTTCTCGGGGTGATGAGAGGTGTTGGGTTTGCGCCAGACATAGCATTTTCCTTGATGGCCAAAAAGCTCAATTTTAGTCTCATCTGACCAGAGTACCTTCTTCCATATGTTTGGGGAGTCTCCCACATGCCTTTTGGCGAACACCAAACGTGTTTGCTTCTTTTTTTCTTCAAGCAATGGCTTTTTTCTGGCCACTCTTCTGTAAAGCCCAGCTCTGTGTAGTGTACGGCTTAAAGTGGTCCTATGGACAAATACTTCAATCTCCGCTGTGGAGCTTTGCAGCTCCTTCAGGGTTATCTTTGGTCTCTTTGTTGCCTCTCTGATTAATGCCCTCCTTGCCTGGTCCGTGAGTTTTGGTGGGCGGCCCTCTCCTGGCAGGTGTGTTGTGGTGCAATTTGCTTTCCATTTTTTAATAATGGATTTAATGGTGCTCCGTGGGATGTTCAAAGTTTCTGATATTTTTTTATAACCCACCCTGATCTGTACTTCTCCATAACTTTGTCCCTGACCTGTTTGGAGAGCTCCTTGGTCTTCATGGTGTCGCTTGCTTGGTGGTGCCCCTTACTTAGTGGTGTTGCAGACTCTGGGGCCTTTCAGAACAGGTGTATATATACTGAGATCATGTGACAGATCATGTGACACTTATATTGCACACAGGTGGACTTTATTTAACTAATTATGTGACTTCTGAAGGTAATTGGTTGCACCAGATCTTATTTAGGGGCTTCATAGCAAAGGGGGTGAATACATATGCACACACCACTTTTCCGTTATTATTTTTTTTTAATTATTATTTCACTTCACCAATTTGGACTATTTTATGTCCATTACATGAAATCCAAATAAAAATCAATTTAAATTACAGGTTGTAATGCAACAAAATAGGAAAAACGCCAAGGGGGATGAATACTTTTGCAAGGCAATGTATAATAGAATAATGCTTGCTCTGCATAATGCCAGTATAATGCAGACTGTAAGTTAGAACAGTTGCCAGTATAACAAATTATTATTCACTTTTTCAGCTATTCTCGCTTAGATAGTTATACATGGACACTGTCACGCCCTGGCTCTGGGGACTTTTATATGTTGAGCCAGGGTGTTAGTTTCTATGTGTTAGTTTCTGGGTGTTAGGTTCTATGTTTCGTTTTCTATGTTCTTGTTCTAGTTTATGTGTTTCTATGTTGGCCGGGGTGGTTCCCAATTAGAGACAGCTGTGGCTCGTTGTCTCTGATTGGGAACCATACTTAGGCAGCCTATTGTGCACTTGTCTTTTGTGGGATCTTGTTCCGTGTAAGGTTTGTGTTTGTTTACCTTAGGACTTCACGTATCGTTTTGTTATTTGTAATAAGTACTCATTAAAAGATGTACGCATATCACGCTGCGCCTTGGTCCGTTGCTTACGACGATCGTGACAGACACACACACAGGGACACATGCACACATGCACACATGCACACACGCACGCACACGCACACGCGAACACACACACACACACACACATACACTGTGAACCGAAAGACTGGGAATCCATTTTCAAACAGCACTCAAGGGGGCATTAGTAAACAAAGCAACTGCAATCCCAACTTTCCAAACAGAAAAACGCTCCAAATGCACAAAATGTTTCTGCATTATTGTATTTGCTGTTTACTTTGTTCCCAGGGAAACCACCATTACCCAAACATCTCCACTTTGACAGACACTTATATTAAAAGCGTTGTTTCCCTCCCTCCCCCTCTCTCTATCTCTGTCTGTCTCTCTTTGTCTCTCTCTGTCTCCCATGTTGCTCTCTCTCCCTCTTTCAATCTCCCTCCCTCTCTCCCGCTCTCCCTCTCTCCGTCCATCAGTCCAGTTCCTATCAAGCACCCTACCACTGAGTAAACATTTCAGGGAGATTGTGTAAACTTCACAGACAAATGTTTTTTATTTCCAGAGGAAAAGCCCATACATACATAAGAGGATACATTCACTCTTTGAATTAGTCAAATAAGTAATAAAAGTAATAAAAGTAAAAGATCATTATTATTCTACATTAATTTGAACGTATATTAAAATGACAGTGACATCACACTATGTGGTACAGTACATGATTCAATACTGCTTCTAGTTTGAAAATCCAATAATTCTCAAAATATAAAATTGATTTACCACTCTCCAGTTGGCTCCAGTTAAGTTTTGCAATGATATCCCATGTGTGTCTGTGCATATACAGTTGAAGTCGGAAGTTTACATACACTTAGGTTGGAGTCATTAAAACTCGTTTTTCAACCACTCCACCAATTTCTTGTTAACAAACTATAGTTTTGGCAAGTCGGTTAGGACATCTACTTTGTGCATGACACAAGTAATTTTTCCAACAATTGTTTATAGACAGATTATTTCACTTATAATTCACTGTATCACAATTTTTTACATACACTAAGTTGACTGTGCCTTTAAACAGCTTGGAAAATTCCAGAAAATTATGTCATGGCTTTAGAAGCTTCTGATAGGCTAATTGACATCATTTGAGTCAATTGGAGGTGTACCTGTGGATATGTATTTCAAGGTCTACCTTCAAACTCAGTGCGTCTTTGCTTGACATCATGGGAAAATCAAAAGAAATCAGCCAAGACCTCAGAAAAAGAATTGTAGACCTCCACAAGTCTGGTTCATCCTTGGGAGCAATTTCCAAATGCCTGAAGGTACCGCGTTCATCTGTACAAACAATAGTATGCAAGTATAAACACCATGGGACCACGCAGCCATCATACCGCTCAGGAAGGAGACGCGTTCTGTCTCCTAGAGATGAACGTACTTTGGTGCGAAAAATGCAAATCAATCCCAGAACAACAGCAAAGGACCTTGTGAAGATGCTGGAGGAAACCAGTACACAGTATCTATATCCACAGTAAAACGAGTCCTATATCGACATAACCTGAAAGGCCGCTCAGCAAGGAAGAAGCCACTGCTCCAAAACCGCCATAAAAAAGCCAGACTACGGTTTGTAACTGCACATGGGGACAAAGATCGTACTTTTTGGAGAAATGTCCTCTGGTCTGATGAAACAGAAATAGAACTGTTTGGCCATAATGACCATCATTATGTTTGGAGGAAAAAGGGGGTGGTTTGCAAGCCAAAGAACACCATCCCAACCATGAAGCACGGGGGTGGCAGCATCATGCTGTGGGTGTGCTTTGCTGCAGGAGGGACTGGTGTACTTCACAAAATAGATGGCATCATGAGGAAGGAAAATTATGTGGATATATTGAAGCAACATCTCAAGACATCAGTCAGGAAGTTAAAGCTGGGTTGCAAATGGGTCTTCCAAATGGACCCCAAGCATACTTCCAAAGTTGTGGCAAAATGGCTTAAGGACAACAAAGTCAAGGTATTGGAGTGGCCATCACAAATCCCTGACCTCAATCCTATAGAAAATGTGTGGGCAGAACTGAAAAAGCGTGTGCAAGCAAGGAGGCCTACAAACCTGACTCAGTTACACCAGCTCTGTCAGGAGGAATGGGCCAAAATTCACCCAACTTATTGTGGGAAGCTTGTGGAAGGCTTCCCGAAACGTTTGACCCAGGTTAAACAATTTAAAGGCAATGCTACCAAATACTAATTGAGTGTATGTAAACTTCTGACCCACTGGGAATGTGATTAAATAAATCTCTCTACTATTATTCTGAAATAAAGTGGTGATCCTAACTGACCTAAAACAGGGAATTTTTACCAGGATTAATAATAATAATATGCCATTTAGCAGACGCTTTTATCCAAAGCGACTTACTGTCATGTGTGCATAAATTTTTACATATGGGTGGTCCCGGGGATCAAACCCACTACCCTGGCATTACAAGCGCCATGCTCTACCAATTGAGCTACAGAGGACCACAATGAATTTATTTGTCAGGAATTGTGAAAAACTGAGTTTAAATGTATTTGGCTAAGGTGTATGTAAACTTCCGACTTCAACTGTACTGTTAACATGGGAAAGACCAGTTTACAAGGACAAATAAAATACACATTGGAGACATGTAATAGCATCCATAGATCACATTGACACGATGTCCAACGGTGATTGGTTTTCTGTTTGTCCTTTATATCCCCTTCGCATAGATCTGAAACGGCCTCTAGTAGAAATATGTACATGTATTTCCATACCAAGAGGGAATAATACCTCCAAGCCAGACAGTGATTTAGAAATAAATTCATTCAAGTGGAATCTTTGTTGCACATGTAAAATGAAACCACCATGCACCACAAACATTATCATAAATAGTAAAGAAAATCCTCCCATCTTACATAATACTGTGCCTTGTCTTTCCAAAATCAAATCAATTCTTACAGTTGGATTATGAACAAAAATGCAATTCCCTATTGGTAACATTAGCTAGCCATAACAAAGAGGACAGTGGATCTGATGTAATGATCTCCATCACAGCTGAGTGTGTTCATCATAGAATTCTTCCCCGGCACATTGGTCAGTAACAGCAGGAGGTAGCTATGAGTGTGTCTGGACTGTAAGTGACTTTCACAATGCAGGATAGTCTGTCAGATAGAGGCCCTTAGGGGGCCATCACCACACCATGCCTGGCTGCAGAAGGGCCTCTGTGTCAGTGTGTGTGTGTCTCTGTGTATTTGTGTGTGTGTGCATTTGTGTCTGTCTCTCAGTGTGTCTGTATGTGTGTAAATCTCTCTCCATCGGCGGCGTGTGGAGAAGGCTGTTAGGGGACTGGCTGGAGAGGAGAGTTGGCTCACAGGGCCCCAGATTGATGAAGTGATGATGATGGATGGAGGTAATAAAGGCCTGGATGTCCTGTCTGTTGCCCGTGATGAGGCTGGTATGAATCACCCGTCTGGGGCTGCTACTCAACATGAGGCTGCTCAATCCACAGCCTGGATCTTCCAGACCAATAATCTGTAAAG
Organism: Coregonus lavaretus; assembly: GCF_964263955.1. NCBI lineage: Eukaryota > Metazoa > Chordata > Actinopteri > Salmoniformes > Salmonidae > Coregonus > Coregonus lavaretus. Next base: position 19,905,773 of record NC_139998.1, on the reverse strand, counting down.
CCAAATGCACAGCACATCTTAAGGGGTGATGGCCAAAGAAAACTTCAAAACATGAAGTAGGACCAGCACACATGATTGCTCCACCACATACCTTTAATAAATACAATATTTCGATCCAAGAGTGGATCTTCTTCAAGTCCGAGTGTATCCTATTTCATTTCTACATGGATACTCCATCCCTCCATCTCTTCAGCCGTTTATCGATCCTTTCCTCCTTGCATCTATCCCTCCACCCCTTCATCATTCCATACCTCCATCCCTCCATCCCTCCACCACACGCAATCGTGACTTCCCATAACCATCTAGGCAGCACGCCAAAGTATACACATTCAACAAGATGACATTTAGTTTACATTTATTGCCTATATTACATACTTTCACTGGATCTAAAGCATACCCTTATGCAGGCTATAATATGATTGCCAGCATAATGGTAATTTAATTAAGCACTGTTTACCTTTCTTAGATTTGTGTTCAAACATCCCTTGTTAAGTGATTGCAACTTTGAAGGCAAAAACAACCCAATCAACTCAATCAAGCCAGTCTTCCTTGAGAGGGTCATTTGAAAACACGAGGCCATTTAAAAAAGCTGTGTTTGTTTCAGCATAAACAGTTAAAGGGGAACAACGGCAAATTTTGAAAACTGCCGGTGACAGTGTTCTGTTTATGAGGAGTTCCCTCGTGCGTGTGTTGTTGCATGCGCAGTAAACCCACAGGCTGCTGTTTCCCTCTTGCTTGGCAGAGATCTCAGAAAAGGTCAAATTGTAAACCCGTGACCCAAATGTATCATACACACTACCATTCAAAAGTTTGGGGTCCCTTAGAAATGTCCTTGTTTTCGAAAGAAAAGCAATTTTTTTGTCCATTTTAAAATAACATCAAATTGATCAGAAATACAGTGTAGACATTGTTAATGTTGTAAATGGCTATTGCAGCTGGAAACGGCTGATTTTTAATGGAATATCTACATAGGCGTACAGAGGCCCATTATCAGCAACATTCAGTCCTGTGTTCCAATGGCACGTTGTGTTTGCTAATCCAAGTTTATCATTTTAAATGTTAGCACAGCTGAAAACGGTTGTGCTGATTAAAGAAGCAATAAAACTGGCCTTCTTGAGACTAGTTGAGTATCTGGAGCATCAGCAATTGTGGGTTCGATTACAGGCTCAAAATGGCCAGAAACAAATAACTTTCTTCTGAAACTCATCAATCTATTCTTGTTCTGAGAAATGAAGGCTATTCCATGCGAGAAATTGCCAAGAAACTGAAGATCTCGTACAACGCTGTGTACTACTCCCTTCACAGAACAGCGCAAACTGGCTCTAACCAGAATAGAAAGAGGAGTGGGAGGCCCCGGTGCACAACTGTGCAAGAGGACAAATACATTAGAGTGTCTAGTTTGAGAAACAGACACCTCACAGGTCCTCAACTGGCAGCTTCATTAAACAGTTCCCGCAAAACACCAGTCTCAACGTCAACAGTGAAGAGGCGACTCCGGGATGCTGACCTTCTAGGCAGAGTTGCAAAGAAAAAGCCATATCTCAGACTGCCCATCTTAATCTTTTATTTTAATTGGCCAGTCTGAGATATGGCTTAACGGACAAAAAAATTGCTTTTCTTTCGAAAACAAGGACATTTCTAAGTGACCACAAACTTTTGAACAGTAGTGTAAATGTATATGTCGTATCTCACAAACGATTGGGCTTCCCGAATTTAGTATGATAGCTGTGACAGAGCGTTTATTTATTTTCATAGATTTGCTGTATTCCACAAAGTTCTATCTAGCGCTGCAGTGCGGGCGAGTGGCACATAACCCTGTGACGTAGCTCTCGCTCTACTTCGCTCTCCCTGAGTGAGAGAGATGCGCACTTTGACAGACAGTCCAACACTAAGTCAGAGAGGTTTAGGTACATTGTGGTAACTTGACAAGGAATGTCCACACACGTTTCAATATTAATTTCCTTTACTTCCAAACTAAGGAATAAATGGTGTACAGCCATGTACAAATGGTACAATACAGGAGATTGATATGCCAACTCAACATGTGGTAGTATCACGTTGTACTACTCCGAATCTGGGTGATGACATCACAGGAGGGTAAAGGTCAGGGTCAATACAAATGTCCAAAATAACAATGCTCACATGAATAGTAATAATACTATACTGCAGTTAAGTACAATACAAAGTCAATAGGAATTATTTATAGTGTCCACACTATAACACACTTAGACAAATGTTCTGTTGTTCCCCTTTAATGATCTGAGATGATAATTGGTAGCTTGGTTGTTCCGGATGCCGTGCTGTGGTCTGTGAGGGTTCAGTCGCGAGGCCAACCTCTCATAAAATAGACAGCATGAAGGGCTTTCAAAGTGCCACAGTTCCTGGAGGCAAAGCAATTTATCAGTGTTTGCATGAATATTCATCATCAAGCTTATTTTTCTACCTTCAGGGTTGTATGGAAACATGGGTGTATAATGTCTTCTTCTGTAGCGTGCTGTTGGAAGACACCGGAACCTAGCGACCTCTCATTACTGGCTGGTGTCTTCCCCACATAGTATAGCTGCCTCACGGGAGGAAAATTCACTTTTCCCTTCACTAACATGGCAGTGGCCAGACTGACACAGACGATTGTGGATTCACTCTTCGTTGTGTGATTTTGCTTGGGCAATGTGGTCGTGCTAGATTATGGGCAAAAGGGAATTAAGGTTATTATATTAAACTGAAACGAAAACAAAAACAAATCATGAAAAAACGATTTAGTAAACTGAAATAAAATAATTAACTAACCCGTTTGAAAAACTAAAACTATACTGACACTATTATCTTTGACTCCAAAACGAATAAAAACTAAATAAAAACCATCATGAATTATGTTCAGTTTTAGTTTTTCTTCTAAACTTTAGGCGAAAATCAAATATGGTTTTCAAGCTACTGAATCTGGCAGTAAATGATTATGCAACAAGGAGATGGCTGTTTCAAATAGGGTTAGCATCACCATGACTAGCTAATACTAGCTAACAGGAAAACGAATTGACTAGGTAGCTAACTTGATTCTTCCTAAAAGTTAAAATTCATTGGATTGGTGTAAACATGAGCGATAGAGAGTTTCTTTCTCCCATCTTTTTTTCACCAGTCTCGGCACTATTCCTTTTAAATCCAAGTCACATTGAGATTGACTTTATCATTTAAACCTAACCTAACCTATGACCTAACTTGAAGATTGGTGTTCACCACCGCTCCCCATCTAACTTAACAGAGCTTGAGAAAATCCCAAGGGAAGAATCGTCGCCAAAGGTGTGTCTACAAAGTATTGCCTCTGGGGTGTGAATACTTATGTAAATTAGATATTGCTGTATTTCATTTTCTATAAATTTTGCTAGCATGCTAGCAACATTAGCTGATGAATTCTTGAATAAACAACACATTTTGCAAAAATCACAAGTTCATAACTGTTTCGATTATATATCTTCATATGTTTATGTCTTCTTTAACATGTTATTTGTGGGGGATACTTGCTGATACCGACTTGAAATTAATTGACAGGATCAGATTAGTGTCTTTTACTGCGTCGGCTTCATGAGTTGTGTAGCCAGGAGGCTTCGCCTCAGTGTGTTCCTGGAGTAGCTGCGCCCTCTACTGGACACTTGGTGAACCTAGCCGGACGAGTCAATTTACACTGTTTCATCTGATCAAATAATCATACTAACATAGCTAATTGACTTCAATAGGCTATACATAACAATTAATACTCTAAGGAACAGATTGAAGAAATGTATAATTAGTTTGTGCATTTGAAAGAAATATTGAATCAGTAGGCTACGAATTAGCAATAAAAAAGCCCCACTCAGTCTTTGTAAATTAAACTAAACTAGTTTTGATCTAAACTAGTGTGGAACACAAGCCTACCAAATACAATACCACCACAGCACAGGAGGTTTGAAGGCACCTTAATTGGGGAGGACGGGCTCAAGGTAATGGGTGGAGCGGAATATTGGAATGGTATCAAATACATAAAACACATGGTTTCCATGTGTTTGATGTCATTCCATTTGCTCCGTTCCAGCCATTATTATGAATTGTCCTCCCCTCAGCAGCCTCCTGTGCACCACAGAGTTTATAACATACAAGCGCAGCTATTTGATACCATATATTAAAAATATAATTCCACCACTTTATAATGCTCCGTTAGCAATTAGTAAGCCCAGCCGAAGTCTAAATATACATGCTATTCCACATTTATTTTGCGTTATAATCATATTATAATGCTCGCATGAATATAATGCTGAATATATGTTAATACCATTGTCACCAAACAGCTGCATTACACTGAAAATAATTTGAATTAAGATGCTAATCTGCCTGAAGACACTAGCTAGCTAATCAAACCCATTATGATTGTTAGCTAGCATGCTAGTTAGCCCGACTGCTACATCCAAAATAATTGTGTTTGCAACAATAACAGTCGAGTTTAATCTTAATGAATGTCTCAAACAACCGTCCAAAGCCTGTTAGAAAAAAAAACATTTATTATGAAATGTACAGGCAAAATGCAAATCACTACGGAATCATTCCAGATCTGGTTACACTTTTACATCCAGTTGAGCAGTGGCTCTCCCTGATGAAAATGTCCTTGCATCAGGCTCAACATCCACTTGATGGCTCCAAGACGGACTGTATAGCGCACCTGGACGGCCCCACCAGGGGGAGCCATCGAGGGTACGTTGAACTGGATGCGTCCAGGTGCGCTACACAGTCCATCCCCATTCACCTCAGAGTTTTAGCTGCATCACTAATTTCGTCTGTCAAATAGGTAGGCCTACACTACTACGAAGAAATAGGCTCCAACAAAAAGCCCTCTTGTTGTTAGTAAAGTTGAATTAAAATGAAGACAGTTGAAATGAATTATGCCCACTCGAATTTGCTTACTTTCAGCACCATGAGCTGTCCATTTCTGATTGTGCCTTGGCTGCCGCTTCCAGTTTCAGCACCCCTATGTAAGTTACTTGAATCTGGCTTATTGTGATGTCAATAACTCTGATAAATACATGGGCAAGAAACATATATATTGTTTTAATTAAAATACATTATAGTAGTAGCAAGCTATCATCTTCACACTCTCCTTTTCAAACTGAACATATAGGCTCCCCGGGTGCGGAGGTTGACAGCCCCCAGCACTTCTCTGATTCAGAGGGGTTGGGTTAAATGCGGAAGACACATTTCGGTTTACATTGACATTATAGTCATTTAGCAGACGCTCTTATTCAGAGCGACTTACAGTTAGTGAGTGCATACAGTTTCATACTGGCCTCCCGTGGGAATCGAACCCACAACCCTGGCGTTGCAAGCGCCATGCTCTACCAACTGAGCTACACGGTTGAATGCATTCCGTTGTGCAATTTTCGGGAAGAAGCCTTTGACTCTCCTCCTGAGCTGCCACCGCAGGCCTATACAGCAAAGGCTTTGATCAGCAAGAGCAGAGCAGGCCGGGGCTCAGGGTTGGAATACCCATTGCAGTGTGTAATGCATGGTTTTATTTACACCATACCAGCAGCGCAAAAGACTCTGTAAGGAAGAACATTTTCTTAGAAATATACCTATAATGCTCTATGCTTCTCCGAGCATGCACTTCGTATAGCCTATAAGCTATGGATCCATTGATTGAGACCACACTAAATAGCCTATAGACGCACTTGATATTGCGCATCCAGCGGAGAATCAGAGCTCAGGAACACATCGATATATAGCCTAATAAGCAACTCATTCTAATTCTAGCAAATTAGCAGTTGAATTTAATGTTGACCAAATTCTACACTCTTCCATTGACCTCCATTCAAGAAATCTCCACTTCCACTGGTAAACGCTGTATTTTCGCACTGACAGTTTCAGGGGCAGAGTCAGCACTGTCGCCATACAACACAAACGTCTCCTAGCCTCCAAGCATGCTTTCTGTCCCTAACACTAAAACTAAAACTGAAACTAAATAATATAAAAACGAAATATAAATATTTTATACAACTAGTGCTTAATAAAAACTAGCAAATCAGGTCTGAAAACCAACTTAAACTGAATTTCAAAAAATAAAATGAAAAACAGATAGAAATTAAAACTAATATAAAAACACAAAACTATAATAACCTTGGGGGGGATGGAGGATTTGCCTGTCTGAGTTGAAAGGGTTTGGGTGGAAGCAGACCGAGGACTTGGGCTGTTATCAATTTGGGAACATTTGCCATTTCTCATTCCCCCCTCTACCACCTCTCCCCCTAACCCAGCATGGGCCCAGAGAGCTCGGGATTGATGTCTGTTCTTCTTCTTTAGTGCTTTATCAGACCTGCAGGCTTCTCAGTGCCGTCCCCAGATTACAGAGCAGGGAGGGGGGCTGTGACTGACAGGCCTCGGACTAAACTGTCCCTTGGGGGGGTGGAGGGGCGGGGGGATTTGTGAAGGCTGCTCAGACTCATACTTCTCTTACAATTTTCTCTCTGGCAGGTCTCCGACTTGTCTGGGAGAAAGAAAGCCCTTTCTGCATAATTTAACGGATCTCCCTTCCCTCTCAGTCTCAATCTGTCTTTCTCTGCTGCTTCATGGTGGGTGCTGTAGCCTAGGTTCAACAGCTCTATTGATTTGTGTGGAACATGTCACAAGATGTTACAAATTGATATTCCAGGGTGACAATCTGAATACAGCTAAACTCCCATTTGAACATAATACTCCAATATATCATATCAAACACGCCAGAGACAATTACAGGTGCATAAAAACATGAGAAAGACCCATTTCAGCAAGAGGACTGAGGATTCAGGAATGAGTCTGAGCATAATAAAATAGTGGTTACATCGTGATCAATAACATAACAAGTCAATTATACAACAACGAGGTATGTTGGCTCCACCCATAAATTAATTTCAACCAGTTAACCACACATTGTGTGACGCTGTTCTAGACATGACATCCACAGAGCAACATCCTTACAATGCTTGTCTGTTGTCTCCGGACTTGATCCCTCTGGCATTTATTCCATGACAAACGGTTTGGGAAAATATAAAATCCTTGATGTTACATGGAAGGGCCTTTCACAAAGTAGGACAAAACATGCATGCTTGTATTTCATGCACAAAGCCAGAGGAGAATGTCTGACACTCCACTGTAGCAGTGATATGGCTTTTGCTGTAGACTAGATGGTGCTGGTGAGTACTGCAGCTGGAAGTCAGCCATAAGGAGCCATATCTGTCTGCTGGAGAAACCACCCAGCATGACAACAGAACGTGTCAAAACACCCACGTTAACAGTTGCTTATAGGATTAAAGGCATGTCTTCATCAGGTGTCAAAGACTCGTCCATGGACCCCAAAGTAGTCGTCTGACAAAGATCCAGCTAAAGTGGAGAAAAAAATCCTGTGAAATTGTATGGATATGAACTAAAGTCAACTGGAACAAAGACAGTACAGTATGAAGATAAGCAGAAACTGCTTCTCCAATAGAAGTCCCCGATTACGCTTGTAGGCGATGTCATGGCGACGATGGCTAGCTAAGCTCATGCACAGAACACGGGTCTAACGTAATTTCGCACTGAACTGCGCATGTGCATGCTGTCAAATCAAAGACACTCCTTCGAAAATGTTAACGTGTCACTTTCATGGGGTTGGAGTAATAACATGTTCAACTACTTAAGACATTGGCTGGAATCTAGGTTGTGGATTTAGATTTTGAGAAAATTAACAAATAAGGAAGAATTCTTCACTTCTCTCATTGACTTCTCAAACCCCGGCCTGGTCTGTTTGGTCTGTTTCGCAAGCGTTCCCGGAAGTCTCTCGGTGTTGCGCCTCTGTGTTTAGAAACTGTGACTGGAATTTCAGTTTACTCCTGAATTTAGTGAATTTAAATAGAATTGACCCAACCCTGGTATGTGTTGGCTTCTCCATTCTATAGCTTTGACAGGCATACGGATTAACTGTACATAACTGAAATTATTTAATCCAATTGGACTAACATGCTGTTATATAGTTGGTGTCATTATAGAATGTGCAATATGCAGATAGCTGTCAGTCTGGGGGCTCCATTCACTGGTGACACTTGATGCTCTGGCTGTGAGCCTGTCAGACACAGCAGAGAGTGAGGAAAACAGTGGCCCCTGCTGGCAAAACCAATGACATGACAGCAGTCTGGCAGAGCTACAAGACTACAACCCTAAACAACTATTCATCTATGGTGCAGTTAATCCACTGTCATACGCACATGCATCTTCATGTTATACATGTTTGCTAATATACTAATATACTAATATACTGGCCTCCCGAGTGGCGCAGTGGTCGAATCCAGGCTCTGTCGTAGCCGGCCGCGACCGGGAGACCCATGGGGCGGCGCACAATTGGCCCAGCGTCATCCAGGGTAGGGGAGTGAATGGCCGGCAGGGATGTAGCAGTTGGTAGAGCATGGAGTGTATGCACTCACCTAACTGTAGGTCGCTCTGGATAAGAGCGTCTGCTAAATGACTAAAATGTAAATGTATCTCAGCCAGCATGATAAACTAGTAGTCTGAGGTTCTGTGTATACAGTGCTTCTATCCAAACCAGACTCATTTTACATTTTAGTAATTTAGAAGACGCTCTTACAGTTAGTGAGTGCATGCATTTTTATACTCATGATCACGCATCCCTAACTAACAGCTCCCTCGTGTTCATAAATAACGATAGAATAGTACACAACTCCACCAAGGAATGTGTGAGTGTAAATATGACTTTAGATAGATAGGCCAATAGGCATCACATTACGAACTGGCAGACAGCACCGAAATAACAATTACTTGGACACAGATACAGTGCCTTCATAAAGTAGTCACACCCCTTTACTTTTTCCATATTTTGTTGTGCTACAGCCTGAATTTAAAATGGATTAAATTTAGATTTTTTTTGTCACTGGCCTAGACGCAATACCTCATGATGTCAACGTGGAATGTTTTTCAAAATGTTTACTAATTAATTAAAAACAAAAGCTTAAATGTCTTGAGCCAATAAGTAGTCAACTCTTTTGTTATGGCAAGCCAAAATAGGTTCATGAGTAAAAATGTGCTTAACAAGTCACGTAAGTTGCATGGACTCTGTATGCAATAATAGTATCAATTAGGTTAGTATTGTGGAGCAACTACAATGTTGATGATCCATCCTCAGTTTTCTTCTATCACAGCCATTAAACTCTGTAACTGTTTTAAAGTCACCATTGGCCTCATGGTGAAATCCCGGAGCGGTTTCCTTCATCTCCGTCAACTGAGTAAGGAAGGACGCCTGTATGTTGTAGTGACTGGGTGTATTGATACACCATCCAAAGTGTCATTCATAATTTCACCACTCTCAAAGGGATATTCAATGTCTGCATTAAAAAAAATGTCTACCAATAGGTGCCCTTCTTTGCAAGGCATTGGAAAACCTCCCTGGTCTTTGTGGTTGAATCTGTGTTTGGAATTCACTGCTCGACTGATGGACCTTCAAATAATTGTAAACAGAGTGAAAAGAAGGAAGCCTGTACAGAATAAAAATATTCTAAAACATGCATCCTGTTTGCAACAAGGCACTAAAGTAATTCTGCAAAAAATGTAGCATAGCAATTAACTTTTTGTCCTGAATACAGTGTTATGTTTGGGGCAAATCAATAAAACACAGAGTACCACTCTCCATATTTTCAAGCATTGTGGTGGCTGCATCATGTTATGGGTACGTTTGTAATCGTTAAGGACTGGGGAGTTTTTCAGGATAAACAAACATAATGGCAAAATCCTAGAGGAAACCTGGTTCAGTCTGCTTTCCACCAGACACTGGGAGATTAATTCACCTTTCAGCAGGACAATAACCTAAAACACAAGGCCAAATCTACACTGAAGTTGCTTACCAAGAAGACATTGAACGTTCCTGAGTGCACTAGTTACAGTTGACTTAAATCTGCTTGAAAATGTATGGCAAGACCTGAAAATGGTTGTCTAGCAATGATCAACAACCAATTTGACAGAGATTGAAGAATTTTGAAAAGAATAATGGGCAAATGTTGCTCAATCCAGGTGTGAAATGCGTTTAAGAGATTTACCCAGAAAGACTCACAGCTTTAAATCGCTGCCAATGGGGATTCTAAAATGTATTGACACAGGAGGTTGAATACTTATCTAATCAAGATAGTGTTTCATTTTTCATGAATCTTTTAGATGATGTTTGAATTTTTCTTCCACTTTGACAGGGCATTAAATCCATTTTAATCCCACTATGTAACAACAAACTGTGGAAAAAGTCAAGGTGTGTGAATACTTTCGGAAGTCACTGAATGAGCAAAGATGAAGACAGGGCCAATTCCTCTTTATTTTATTTGTCTTTATTACACATTAAATAGGAGTGGTGAGATTCATGGCAAAAAAATAGACAGATTTGGGATCAGATCACCACTGTACACAGTGACCAAGGAGAGCTCTCTATGGAGGTGTTCAACAGTGGTCATTCATTCACTCCCCTAGACCTGGACCCAGTCACTCTCCCGAGTCCCATCATACACAAAGAGAGAGTACTGAAAACTCCATTAAAGCAACATTCATTTAGACACCAACGAAATGAAGCACAATTTACAAAATGTTCACCTTTCAGTATCACAACTATACAAAGGTTGTTAAAATACGATCCAGGTATAAATGCTACTTCTTTTTCAGAAATCAGCAGTTGGCACGCAAAAAAAAAAAGGGAGGTGGAACATTACTTTTTGTTATACAGTATTGTTAACAAATGGGGTCCCATAATCAAAAATGTATTAACAGTTCATATCTAACTTTAGGAACAAAAAGTAGGTCATAGAAGTGGGCCAAAGAAAGCAGAAATCCTAACTAAATGTATTGTATTGTTTGACTTTAGAATCTCATTCCTCTCAAACAGCAGCTTGTAGCTGTTGAACAGACGTGACAGAGAAGCCTAAATGCAGTCTCGGCTCATATGTGTCCCACTGCTGTCAGACTGAAGCACCCGATGAAAACACAAAAGGCAATGTGTAAGAAGCCTCAAGGTAAAACCCTGATAATAAGGTTGTGAAATAAGCGTTGACGCTGAAAAACAACTATTCCGTGTTTTTATAAATTAAGACTTTCTCTAAAAAATAATGTAATGGTAATTGCCTGATTTAGACATCAGTTCCAGTTACATCACTAGGAAGCAACAACCTTTGTGAGGGATACATTTGACAACAATTATTGGACTGGATCAGTAATTTCACTTGAAACGCAGCCCAGCAAAACCCACTCAACACCTTCCCACTCAAGCTCTAACCTCTAACGAGGAAGAATTAGAAAAATGTATCTGAACAATACATTTTTGAACACTCTTTGCATGACACCAATTATATGGGATGCATCTTTTGTAGACGTAAAACTAAAAAAATAGAGAAAGGAAGATTTGTGGTTGGACAAAAAAAGTAAGATTTTCTTTGCCAAATCTAGCCAATTCAAAAACAGGAAAGTAAGTTTATGGCAGCAATAAGTACAAAACAAAGGCTTGGGGAAATGTGCAAGGCATATTCTGTTAGGATCTGTTGGGGTGTTATATGTCCTGTATCTGAAGACAGTAAATAACTATTCTTTAAGAAGACAGTTCACCTGAATAACACATATATGTCATTAGATGACTTGGTTTAAAGTTTAGGTTTAATTTAGGCATGCTATTTGTTTGCACTCAACAATTTGGATGTCATGCTGTAACAAGGAAGCCCAAATCTTGATTTGCTGGTTCAATAGCTAAAATGTGTTACTTCGGTAAACTATCCCTTGAATAGGAAAGGTTTGTCCTTCAAAAACACGACACAAAATACACCAATCCTAAGGATATGAGGGGAATTTCATAGCTCAAACAAGGTCTCTTGATGAACAATTAACTCATCTTTTAAAACGTTCGGAATGAGCAGGGTATATCATATCTAATGATAAAACAACTACAGGAGACACTGGATTATGTAGAGGCGTTGGTTTAAGCAACATGCAGTGCCACTGAGCAACACAACATTAGATGCATGTCCTCTTCAACATTACTGACATAATCTTGCTGTTCTGATGGCTATGTTAAAATCTATTTTGCTTCATACATGCCACCTGGAGCATTTCAGTTGTTGAAAAGGTTTCCCACCATTCAACAACTGGATTCTACCCAAAAGATCAGATCAGGAATGGTGAATATGGATCGACTCGAGTCCCGAAACACTATAAAAACCTATGTGGCCCAACTGGCTGTATCAGTATCGTACAGTATTAGTATCACTGTGCCATTCCCCATTGACTAGTAAGAACACATTGCATGCAAAAAGGAAAGTCTCTCCTGTGGGCAGGAAATCACTACCCACAAATTACAAAAAAGCATTAACAGATTACAACTTAATTAAAATGGGTAACCAGGACATTGTTTTTACTAGAAACAGTAGTAAAGTTCACATGCATGCTTCAAGTACTGCATGACATTATTGAATCATATCTAGGAGTTTAAAGTAGGAGGATGGGCATTATTACACACAGTGGCCAGGACATTTGGAATTTCCCCCAATCAAGTGTTGGTCCTGCCTCCCAGTTGTTACTCCTTGTCCAATGGAATGGGATGGAATTCAACTATTTGGCGCCCCATACTGTTAGGAGCAACTCATGCTCTACCAGCAGAGGGAAAAGAAGCTTTTTAGGCTTGCTTTCTCTGTTGTCCAAAATGTCCCTATAGATGTGAACTTGGCTGTTGAATAAAGTCCTTTGTTTTACTGTCTACCGCTCCTAATTGATAATCAACCTATTGGACCAACACTCCTGGGCAACTGCCACTAAACAGAAAGTAAAGCTTATTGGTTTCAAAATAAGAGAAAAAGACAGAAAAAAATAGGGTTCATTTCCATATTCAGTAATTTGGGTAGTAAGATAAAGAGGCTAATAATTTAGCATAATGTACAAAAATGTATTACTTGAACTGTTTTAACACATTTTTTTTGTCTATCTTGAAAAGGGGGCTGGTCATTATTCACATGAGTATACACTTTGTCTTGGACTTCTTTTTCTTCTTCTTGCCCTCCTTGCTCATCTTCTCCTTGTGTTTTCGGATTTCCCGCACTAATGTGTAAAACGCATCATCGACACCCTTGGGAAATAAAAATAAAAAGATAAGTTAAGGTTTGTTTTGAAAACTCTTCTCAAAAACACTTATGTTCTCATCTGTGACTAACATGAAAGCTTGGTCAGATGCAAATGTCTGAAATGGCACCCCTATTCCCCAATATAGTGCACTACTTTTGACTATATAGGGAATAGGGTGGCAATTTCGGTGTGCACTCCTAGTATGTAGACTAGATGCAAACTTGCGTTACAAATGTGTTCATTGCGTATTGATTCGTAGGTAGGTGGATTTGTGGCATGAGCTGGCCCAGCAGACAACAGCAAAGACAATGGCTACATCAATGGTGCCACAAAGAGAGGCAGGGACCAAAAATAACCAGGTCTTTGCCATTCACTGAGCACGACATTGGTTTCCTTCCTGATACAATGGGTGACAAAGTCATTTCAGATTGTGAGATGGAGAGTAAGAACAAGAGAGAGAAAGACAGAAACAAAGGGAGTTGTGCGCGACATCAATGCACGCAGTTGCCACAGGACTTCAGTGGAACATCTCCGTAATCACACGTCCTTAGTCACCATTTCAAGACTTCATTTCTGCCCAGATTATCACAATCGCCATATATCACACAGATCCAATCTTACCAGCTCCATCCTCTCGCACCACTGATTTGTCTCAGTTGAGCAGATTACAGAATGATCATCACCCACAATAGTATAAACATACCCCACACAGAGATACAGATACCACAGGAGGAGAAACTAAGATGGACGCCTGGTTTCAAGGAGATCCCACAGCAGGAGGTTAGCTTAAAAAGAGATGGATCCCGCCCACCAAGGAGCACCACTCCCCCTGCTCGGTACCACACGGACGACACCCTCCCACACACACACCACAAATACACACCTGACGGACGTGAGGGAGCGCGGACGCTATACACTTACCCCTTTCACATTACAACACATTTTTTAAGCTTGACGCAGCGCGGGGTCTTTTCTTCCTTGCTGAGCTTTTTCAGCCGGTACAGCCTGATCTCCCGTACCAGACTGTAAAAGGCATCCTCCACTCTCTGCAGTGCGAAACACAGCTCTCCTCAGTTAGGGAATACAGGGACACTGTTGACCCCTCAGTGTTAGGGAATACAGGGACACTGTTGACCCCTCAGTGTTAGGGAATACAGGGACACTGTTGACCCCTCAGTGTTAGGGAATACAGGGACACTGTTGACCCCTCAGTGTTTGGGAATACAGGGACACTGTTGACCCCTCAGTGTTTGGGAATACAGGAGCACTGTTGACCCCTCAGTGTTAGGGAATACAGGGACACTATGTGGACTGTGTTCCCTCACAGTGTTAGAAAACATTAGGAACACCTGCTCTTTCCATGACAAACTGACCAGGTGAATACAGGTGAAATCTATGATCCCTTGTTGATGTCACTGGTTAAATCCACTTCAATCAGTGTAGATGAAGGGAAGGAGACAGGTTAAAAAAATGATTTCTAAGCCTTGAGACAATTGAGACAGTTTGTGTATGTGTGCCATTCAGAGGGTGAATGGGCAAGATTTAAGTGCCTTTGAACGGGATATGGTAGTAGGTGCCAGGCGCACCGGTTTGAGTGTGTCAAGAACTGCAACGCTGCTGGGTTTTTCACACTCAACAGTTTCCTGTGTGTATCAAGAATGGTCCACCACCCAAAGGACATCCAGCCAACTTGACACAACTGCGGGAAGCATTGGAATCAACATGAGCCAGCATCCCTGTGGAATGCTTGACACCTTGTAGAGTCCATGCCCCGATGAACTGAAGCTGTTCTGAGGGCAAAGGTGGGTGCAACTCAATATTAGGAAGGTGTTCCTAATGTTTTGTACACTCATTGTATAGGCATTCTATGTTGACCAAGTCTACATTTAGCTGTGTATAGGGCTGATGTATAAATCTGAGGATGCATTTTTTTTTGGCAGTTTAAAACATAATTAATAATTTAACTTCACAGGGGAATGACAGGTACAAACATAAAACTCAGTGTCATTGTAAAGGTGCGAAAGTGGTGTGTGTATTATTCGTGATTTCAGTCCAAGAGCAACACCAGGTAGCTGGGCGATACGACCATTGGAGGAGTGAGCTGGAAGAGACCAATCAGTGTCCCCAGAAGGAGTTGTGATTGGACCGATGCAAAAAGAGCAGGAGAAGGTCCACCGACTGACAAATCGCCACATACATCACCAGCCAGCCACGCAAATCCTCACATGACACACCACTGAAGCCAAGCCAGCAACCACATAATAGAACAGACAATAGTGCACCATCCAGCACACAATCACTTCCATCCCACTGTCCATTAAGCATGATTATCACCCCGCCACACAACAATTACCGACAATTTCCCCTCTGTCGTGACGATTCAGTGACAGAGATTGACTGATTTGTTGATTAAAACAATGCCAGATCCGTTATGGAGCCTCTAATGGTGAAAGAATGCCACATTTCCATGACAGAAGAGCATGCACGGATACAGCAATTCATAAATCAAGAATTCAATTAAGCAAAGGGAATTTAATTATGTACAGTACATTACCCGACACGTTTCCAAGCACCATTTAGAAACAGAGCACATATTATATATAGCCATTGATACCAACACAAATCAAAAAGGCACCACAGGAGTCAAAAGAGGACCACAGCATTTTGTGAGATTGAAGTGGCCATGATTGTAAAAAGCCATTGCATGGACACCTGACACAGCTGGTAAGAAGTAATCTTGCTACAATAATGAAAATTGATCTGTGGCGAAAACAGTTGAATGGCTGCTGTGTTCACGCCAGCAAATACCCTCGACACTACAAGCTACAAGGGCTCGATTTACTAAGGTACAAAGTTATACCAGGTGCAAAGTTAGGACCTGTTGTCTCCATCTCTCACCTGTCTGGTTTTGGCCGAGGTCTCGATGAAGGGGATGCCGTAGCTGCGCGCCAAGTCCTGAGCCTGTTTGGTGTCCACCGTCCGGGACGGCAGGTCACACTTGTTTCCCACCAGCACCATGGGCACGTCTTCCGAGTCTTTCACCCTCTTGATCTGCTCTCTGTTGAACAAAGATGACAGGGAAGGCAAGAGTTAAATACCAGTGCAATGCTTTGGTCGTCCAAAGTACGGAATGGACTCCTTTTTGGGGTTATTGATTTCACACACAATCTGGTTAAAGGGTTGGTTAAAGAGTGGGTTGTACAGGTAGAGAGTGATGTTGGCTTTGACACAATTGATGGGATATGGCTGGCACAACTGTGTCTGCTTGGAAACAGATGTAACTATAGTCGGCTGGCGCAACTATAGTCCGCTGGTTTAACTACAGTCCGGCTTACCGCCACCAGTGCAATCGGCAGCAGTACTTCAGATGTTGTGGCAGAACCTAGCTCACCTATAGTGGTGGATGTCCTCGAAGGACTTGGTGTTGTTAATGGCGAAGACACAGAGGAAGCCCTCCCCTGTCCTCATGTACTGGTCCCTCATGGCGCTGTACTCCTCCTGACCTGCAGTGTCCAGGATGTCCAGCAGACACGTCTCCCCGTCAATCACCACCTGCTTCCTGTACGAGTCCTGAAGGAGGGCGCAAGAAAGAGAGAGATGGATGGTTCAGGACTGGACACCTATGAATGATCACATATTCATATGTGTCCAGTCTACCTGACTAGGGCTCAGAAATCCTCGACGTAACTATATGGTCATAGAATGCTCATCTGATAATGTTCCAGAGGAAATACAATAGTATTAGAATCTAAGAAAATGGATGGGATGACCAGGTAAGAGACTATATGTGCACCAGGGAAGAAATGCATTCAATCTTCAAGCAGTCATAAAATATATAGCTTTCAGCTTAATAATTTATGACATGTCAAACCACTAAAGCATTTCATCAAGTAGCCATCTATCAATTTGACTGAACCTACAAATTTAAAACTGACTGAAGGAGACCATGCTTCTGATATTATATTCATACATTCAAATAACAGAATCTAGAGCACATTTTTACTTGCATTTGCACATACATATGATTTTTTTGATTGCAGTTATTTTTCCATGCAACTCTGCGCAGTCCCCTGTGCAGGCGGAGCAGGCAGCCACAAAAATGGTACCCAATTTATTTTTAAGGAACTTTGCCTCCTGACTCCCAGGCATGCCTTGTTGTAGTAAAAGACACATGGTTGTACTGAAATAACTTTTTACCTCGATGGTGGGGTCATATTCGTCCACAAAGTGGTTCTGGATGAGCTGGATGGTGAGTGCGCTCTTGCCCACGCCTCCTGCTCCCACCACCACCAGCTTGTATTCGGTCATCGTTCACCTGTGGGACAGAAGACACAGAAATACGGTCAGTGAACATGAAAATAAACATTTCATGAGCTACACACTAACTATCGATGCAACAAGAAATAGTCACATACATAGGGTTGCAGAATTTGAGTAGCTTTTCCAAAATTCCCATGTTTTCCAGTTGGAGAATTCCTGGAATCAGGAAGCTGGGAGGTAAATCCACCAACTGGGATTTCTTTAAAACCTGGGGATTTTGGGAAAGTTTAGGGAATATTTTAACCCCACACACACACACACACACACACACACACACACACACAGATAGTGGGAATGAAGCTGATGATATGAACAATTTCTTCACAGCCATCTGGTCAAGTTGTATTCATTCCCTATCAGTTAAGCTACACTAAAGTGCTTGTGTGCACAGAGGCCGCCAAATCCAAAATTAGATTTTGTCCCGATCGTCTCCACATTGCCTTTAGTTTGCAACAATGGCCATCCGGTGTTCTCCAGAGCTGCAGGGAATGCATACAACCACAGATATCTGTGGATACAGGAATGTTTACATTCTATACAACTTCATCCTGCGATTTCAGACAAAACGGGATGAGAGGACCTAATATACTCTACTATTTTATAATAACATTGTTGAAAATGGGATTATCAATGTAAAACTATGAAAGTGATTTTGGAATTCTGGAAAGATAAGGTAAATTACATAGACCAGGTATGTGTACTATTATATTGATATTATAGGGCACAAGCAAGGTTCTTGCTCATAAAATAATGACTTGTCATCATTAATTAACATTGTTTTAACTGAGAATTTACTGTTACAATTCCCCCAAACATCATCCCCACAAAGGTTGCTCCTAAATCTTCCTGTATCTCTAGCTGTAACACAAACTCAACAGTCAGTTGTGAGTAACAGCTACACAATGGGATCTGGCAGTAGATACATGACGTTACTTTAAGATCCCAAAATTGACAAGCAACGGGGAGGCACACTGCTATCCAGACAGCTATGTTAAAAAAATAAATGTAAAAAAACACTAGTTCTCAGTTGAAGCTGACGTTTATCTCAATGAGTAGCATCTCAAACTACATTAACATTTTAGTCATTTAGCAGACGCTCTTATCCAGAGCGACTTACAGTTAGTGAGTGTATACATTTTCATACAACGGAAATAGAACCACCAATTCACCTAGTAATTTCTGATAAAAACATACCAACAAAATAGACTGTCCAATCGATGATACGAATCATGGATGCTATATTAGATAATCAGTGCTGAACACAACAGATTGTACAGTATGTCAACAATACTGTACAGTATGTCCGATACCCGGCACCTATGATCCAAATGAGAGCTAGGCGGCGCTGAGCCCTGGTACTTTTGGTTATGGAATTTTTGTATTATCTAATGAAAAATCGTTGTCCCCATTTACATTTTCCTCAGCCAACAACACAAGTAAGCAACAGAGCAATTCCATGATAACAGAATTGATACTCAGATGTTTCACTTAAAAATGTAAACAAAAACCATTGATTTCAAAGTTGAACAAGCCATACAACGCTACGCACAAGGACTACTTTTAAATGTACACAGACAATTTCACAAAAACACATTTACTGGAAGAACTGTGTAGATGCAAAGTTTGGTAACAGAATTATGATATAATCTCCTTGTTTTTTTTTATGCGACCATGTTTTCCAAAAACATAAATATCCGCTCCGAATTAAGATTCAAATATGTCTGCAGAAAGAATGGGGTGTTTGAAAAAACAACAATATTTTGGTTACAGTTACGGTAACGGAATAACATCATGGGTCCCTGATCTGTACTATAAAGAAATGCATAATTATGTATATGAATGTCATTCTCATGGTGATGTATCCTGAATAGGTACACAAAATGTAGAAACCTCCAATATCATCCTTTGCATATCCCGGCTATTATTGTAATGAGCTCCACCCCCCAAAACAAGACCAAATTTGGTTGAAATCATAACGGACAAAATCTGAACCAATCATAGATGTCTATGTTTCACTAGTTTGGACATCACAGTACAGCACAGTAGAGCACAGTACAGTAGAGTTCAGTACATTTATTCATCATACTGTATGTACTCTACTTTTCTTCACTATACTGTGCAAACTTGTGAAACAGACCTATGATTGGTTCAGATTTGGTCCATTCACCAATCATGGACGTCTATGTTTGGATCAAATCAAGGCCAGTCCGGAAAGCAAACTCTGTGGATGTTGAAATCAAGGTCAGGACGAACTGACCAAATTTCAACTACTTTTCAAAGTCCATGGACGTCCGGTGTCAGTCGGTGCAGATGTTGATTACAATAAATGGAACGAGGGGACACATGGGTATGTGTCAGTAAGAGCCGGGAGAAGTACACATATTCATACAGTACCAGTCAAAGGTTTGGACACAGCTACTCATTCCAGGGGTTCTCTTTATTTTTACTATTTCCTACATCGTAGAATAATAGCGAATACATCAAAACTATGAAATAACACATTTGGAAACATGTAGTAACCAAGAGTGTTTAACAAATCAAAATATATTTAAGATTTTAGATTCTTCAAAGTAGCCACCCTTTGTCTTGATGACAACTTTGCACACTCTTGGCATTCTCTCAACCAGCTTCACCTGGAATGCTTTTCCAACAGTCTTGAAGGAGTTCCCACATATGCTGAGCACTGTGCTGCTTTTTCTTCACTCTGCGGTACAACTCATCCCAAACCATCTCAATTGGGTTCAGGTCGGGATATTGTGGAGGCCAGGTCATCTGACACAGCACTCAATCACTCTCCTACTTGGTCAAATAGCCCTTACACAGCCTGGAGGTGTGTTGGGTCATTGTCCTGTTGAAAAACAAATGATAGTCCCACTAAGTGCAAACGAGATGGGATGGCGTAAGGAAATAAATTCCACAAATTAACAAGGCACACCTGTTAATTTAAATGCATTCCAGGTGACTACCTCATGAAGCTGGTTGAGAGAATGCCAAGCGTGTGCAAAGCTGTCATCAAGGCAAAGGGTGGCTATTTGAAGAATCTCAAATTTAAAATATATTTTGATTTGTTAAACACTCTTTTGGTTACTACATGATTCCATATGTGTTATTTCATAGTTTTGATGTCTTCACTATTTTTCTACAATGTAAAAAATAGTAAGAATAAAGAAAAACCCTTGAATGAGGTGTGTCCAAACTTGACTGGTAGTGTGTGTGTATATACAGTCGTGGTCAAAAGTTTTGAGAATGACACAAATATTAATTTTCACAGTCTGCTGCCTCAGTTTTTATGATGGCAATTTGCATATACTCCAGAATGTTATGAAGAGTGATCAGATGAATTGCAATTAATTGCAAAGTCCCTCTTTGCCATGAAAATGAACATAATCCCCAAAAAACATTTCCACTGCATTTCAGCCCTGCCACAGAAGGACCAGCTGACATGTCAGTGATTCTCTCGTTAACACAGGTGAGAGTGTTGACGAGGACAAGGCTGGAGATCACTCTGTCATGCTGATTGAGTTAGAATAACAGACTGGAAGCTTTAAAAAGGAGGGTGGTGCTTGAAATCATTGTTCTTCCTCTGTTAACTATGGTTACCTGCAAGGAAACACGTGCCGTCATCATTGCTTTGCACAAAAAGGGCTTCACGGGCAAGGATATTGCTGCTAGTAAGATTGCACTTAAATCAACCATTTATCGGATCATCAAGAACTTCAAGGAGAGAGGTTCAATTGTTGTGAAGAAGGCTTCAGGGCGCCCAAGAAAGTCTAGCAAGCGCCAGGACCGTCTCCTAAAGTTGATTCAGCTGCAGGATTGGGGCACCACCAGTGCAGAGCTTGCTCAGGAATGGCAGCAGGCAGGTGTGAGTGCATCTGCACGCACAGTGAGGCAAAGACTTTTGGAGGATGGCCTGGTGTCAAGAAGGGCAGCGAGGAAGCCACTTCTCTCCAGGAAAAACATCAGGGACAGACTGATATTCTGCAAAAGGTTCAGGGATTGGACTACTGAGGACTGGGGTAAAGTCATTTTCTCTGATGAATCCCCTTTCCGATTGTTTGGGGCATCCGGAAAAAAGCTTGTCCGGAGAAGATAAGGTGAGCGCTACCATCAGTCCTGTGTCATGCCAACAGTAAAGCATCCTGAGACCATTCATGTGTGGGGTTGCTTCTCAGCCAAGGGAGTGTGCTCACTCACAATTTTGCCTAAGAACACAGCCATGAATAAAGAATGGTACCAACACATCCTCCGAGAGCAACTTCTCCCAACCATCCAAGAACAGTTTGGTGACGAACAATGCCTTTTCCAGCATGATAGAGCACCTTGCTATAAGGCAAAAGTGATAACTAAGTGGCTTGGGGAACAAAACATCAACATTTTGGGTCCACGGCCAGGAAACTCCCCAGACCTTAATCCCATTGAGAACTTGTGGTCAATCCTCAAGAGGCGGGTGGACAAACAAAAACCCACAAATTCAGACAAACTCCAAGCATTGATTATGCAAGAATGGCCTGCCATCAGTCAGGATGTGGCCCAGAAGTTAATTGACAGCATGCCAGGGCGGATTGCAGAGGTCTTGAAAAAGAATGGTCAACATTGCAAATATTGACTATTTGCATAAACTTAATGTAATTGTCAATAAAAGCCTTTGACACTTATGGAATACTTGTAATTATACTTCAGTATACCATAGTAACATCTGACAAAAATATCTAAAAACACTGAAGCAGCAAACTTTGAAGACCAATACTTGTGTAATTCTCAAAACGTTTGACCATGACTCTATATAGAGCGAGAGCAAGGTTGTCCAGACTGTTGTCACCCTCTTGCTTTGACCACCAGAAGACAGAAAGAGAAGAAAAAATAACAGTATGCCAGTGGAAGGGAGGACAGTAGCAGGTGACCCAACTGTGGTTTGTGACTACTATAATTTCCCATTGTAGCCAATTCAATTGCAGTAACTCCGTTACAGATTTCTGTAATTCTGTTACCGATTTGCCAAAAGAATTACGAGTATTATTCACTTAATTCATAAACAAACATTGATATCAGTGAAAACACTAACTCATTGGTAGGTCTACCTTTACTTGTTACTTCTGTGAACTTTCATTACCCTCACTTTCATTATCCTCCCTCCTTATGAGGGAGAGAAATTAGAAAATATCTTAAAGATGTGTTTTTTTGGTAACGGAATTACAAGACAATGTTTCTTAAACTTAACGGCAAATAATTTATCCAAAACTAAATATAAGTGTTGATATTAGTTGGCAGGGGTCTTTACTTCAATAGTATTATGTTTTTATGTATTTCTAATACCTTTTAAGACTTTTTCTGGTAGCTGTTTTCTAAGACCCCCTTTCCATCTGTTTGACCAGAAATCAAAGCCATAACTTATACCAAATTTTTAAGATGGAAAATAGTTGAAAACTGTATCCATGCCTTCATTTCCCCAAAATATAGACTATTTGCTTTCATTTGACACACAATTTGATATGCTTCTATGAAATTCACGTTGGTGCTCATGGGTCCTGTTACATGGAAATGACCAACAGCAAAAAACCGACAACCCCATAGTTTACCTATTCAATTGGTCAGCTTGTCACATTCTATGTGAGAAAAGCATATTCCTCTTGACTCTCGAAATGCTTTCAAATTGCGAGTGCTGCACAGGGAGAGAAACATGCATGCCCAGTCATAGTACAACATTCCTTATGCAGTCCCGAGAAAACACACCGTTGAAAAAGCCATTTTGATGGCCACTGTTAAAAGAGGAGGATCAAAGCTTTCTACTTGGTGAATTGCACCATTTTAAAAGCGGAGCTTTTAGCAGCAGCATGGTTTATGCACAATAATGCTCGCTAATGGCGTTGAATGCATAGGAGAAACTGGGGCTAAATGTAACACGTCAGGTGTAACAGGTAGGCCTACATTATATTCACAGTACATGATCCTTGGCTGAGTGCCAGTGGAATGTTTTTTGGGGACCTTTAAGCTATCAATATGTTGCTAACTAGCAACAAGATAATGTTTAGTTTGTGATCTAGCTAATGATTAGCCCAGTGGGGTAAATGCAGATGTGCAACCCTATGCTTCAACCTTATAGCCACTATGCCGCATCAGTTGGGCTACAGCAGTTGATAATCCTTATTGCTAAAGAGCACACCTGCCTGGTAATATGGACCAATATGTTATTGGGTTCATTTCTGGAGGGGGAAATGATATGTTTGATGACAGCGTCATTTTATTTTCATTCATTTTGGAGAAGAATGTCCTTTTAAAAAGTAACCAGAACTGACTTTCTCACAGTCATTCTACGGACAAATAATTGTAGGACCCTCTGTGTCCTGTAGTATGCTGTGATATGTGTTTTTGTCATTATATATTGTTTATGTTAGTATATTATATCAAAGTTAGTGTTTCATCACCTTTTTCAAACTTACCTAAGTTCTACACCCATTTATGTACTCCTTAAAGGCCTACTATTTAAATTGTAAATGACACAGGCCAAATCATCATCAATCAGAAACTATGGCCTACAGTGTGGATAAAATGAATACAGATTAATCATGACTTTGCGATTCTCCCACTGAACTAAAATGATTGTACAGTAGGCCTAGTAACCAGGCAACAATGCTTGCAATGTTGATACAATATTGCCACCCCTTTTCATATCCTCATACTGCAGGAAATCAAAAGCTTGTTCATGATTGGCTAGTCATGACACCTGTACGGTCAGCTGTCATTACCAGTCATCAACAAAGTTGTCATGTCCAATCAAGCACTCTCCATTAGTTCTGTTTTCAGATCAATTACAAGTTACTGTAAAATACACGCCAATATTGTGGGAAAGTATTGTGAAAGAGTAGACAAATAGCCTATAAAAAACACAACCGTGTCTATTTTATGCAGCTTGCCTATTAGCATAATCTGATGTTAGACAAACAGCCATTTTAATTGGAGGTCAACCAAGGCCTAATGATAGCAGTAGCCTACATTTTGATTACTGGAGTGTAGGCCTACTACTAGCTGGGTTGTTCCACCAATTAGGTGCCTTTTGAGTAGTGTAACTTAGTGGAAAAAAACTACTTTAAATTTCACCTCATTTTAACATTCTGTCATAAAGAGCACATGTAAAAAATGTAATACAAATTGCCATCTCAAGAGGTGAAATAAAAGACAATGACTACAGTGCCAAATAAAGTAACAGGGTTGACCGTAACCCATTCATAGACGCTAACTACCTTTAGCACCTATTGACGGTAGTACATGCATCTTCTAGTCAGGGGAGTTTGGTTAAGAGCCCGGACGCTCGTTCTGAACGTTAAAACGCATCGCTTGCGGTACGGTTTTGGAAACATAAGGAACGTACTTTTCCTACCAGCGAGAAATAATAATAAAAGGTTAAATTACTACACACCTTTATAGGGTTAGTGTTCCCACATGGCCATATCTCCATGTTACAGTGCTTGTTTACGGAAGACAGACGGAAGACATAGGTGGCCACCTGTGCTAATTAGCTATCTAGAGTGCTCCGAACACCTGTGTGTAAGCGTAACTGGGTAGGAAGTGTAGTTTGTCAACTGGTGGCACACACAGCGTACGGTCTGTGCAAAACTGCTACAGTAAGTGCATCTTTTTTTATTTAAAAGATTATTTCTGGCTGATATAAAAGTTAAGGAGCATATCAGCATGTTTCTAAAACTGTTTCGCAAGCGATGATTATTGATGTTTCTAAATGTTAAAAGTCAATTGTAGTTCACATGCAGCCAACCGTGGGCAAAGCTAACTGCTGAAAACACTACGGATAAGAAGAGTTTGAGAGTTAGGTTGACAACTTCATCTTAAAATCAGCCATGAATCCTCTTGTGACAGGGGGAATGGAAGCGTGTTGTATGCAACAGGGAGGGGCAATTGAATGCAAGCTCAAATTTTTTTTGTAACATTGTTCTAACATTTCTAGCCTGTCGATCTATAGGTGACAGGGTTGACGTGTTGTGCTCGACCAGCTCAGTTTTCCACCACAAAACACCAAATAAATGCTAAAAATAGTAAAACCAGCTCAGCTGCTTTACATGTTCAATGTCTCTTTTGAAAAAAAAAAAAAAAAAAGAATCGTTTCTCCATATTAAAACAAGAGTTAAGTTCACGTAACAGGGTTGACCTTAAAATGAATCACTAATAACTTTAAATAAATTATCATGTCAAAGCAACAAAATAACTAGGGCTTCACAATGATGGTGAAATCTCTGAGAAGTGTTTGGGTTAAGTAGGTTAAAATCTTCCTAGAAGTCAGAGGATGCACAGAGGGACATATCAAAATGCTGAAATTTGGCACTTTAACAAGTCTTTATTCATATTAAAAATCAAAGTTATTGAATTTTCCATGTGGTCTATTAAAAAGGGCACTATTTAATATAACAGGCATTTAAAACTCAATATTTATGTACAATTTCAACAACAAAAAAATACAAATATCAAAGGGACGCAAGAGGCACTCATTTCGTGGAACGACCCAGTTATTTGAATAATACCTGTACATGTGAACTGATGAGTACAACCTTTGCTTGGCCTACACCCTAATATTACAACTGTATGTGCATTTAAAAGTCGGTTTGGCTGTAACTGGAGTAGGTCCACAATGATAGAGTAGCCTAGCCTATGAAGATCCCACAAGCGTTAGTGAACTAGGATTGTCTTGTGCGAATTTCTTTAGCACAATCTGGAGGCACAATGGATTGAATACTATGCGTAATACCGGTAGAACCTGCAGCATTCATGGGCGAGCGGATGAGTTTGAAGCCGCCATAAATACCGCATTGGTCTGCGCATTAAAGGGCCAGACATTGGCTTAACAATTGGGCGTAGTTTGCATTAACAACGATATAAGCTGAAATTGCCCAGGAAATTATGAAATCATTACAAGCCCAACACTAAAATTAAGTTACAGGCGAGGGGATACAATGTCGCCCCGTATCCCATTGTGTAAATTGATACAAATGTAGTGATCTTTCCAATTGTATTACCTATAGCGTGTGGAGTTCCGCGTCCGAAGTAGCGACCAAATAAGAAGTCAAGCAGATAATCCTCCTTTTTCACACGATCTCTGCATTTCCTACTTTACACTGAAACGGCCACATTTGTGTAAATGTAACTTCTTAAAAAAGCCGACAAAAGTAAGGACATTAATCGATTGAACTTTCCATTTGATACAGCGTTTGGCCTGCTACTCTCGATTCAGATGAGGTTGGCCTGACGCGAATATGGGCGGATACCGGGTGCAGTGTCGAACAATTTACCCAGAAAGCAAAGCAGGGGATTTCAACTGGTTTCGGTGATATCACTACACTAGATTTTGCAATATGCATTATAAAGACTAGTTTTGCTATATGCATTATAAAGACGCTCACTTGTTCTCCCCTCAACTCACTTCTAGTTTACCTTAATCTATTGTTCTGGTGGATGCTTGTGTTGGCAGACTGTGTTTTGAAACGTTTTGGGTCGATATGTTTTTCACATAAAGGACTGAGATGTCTGCGCACAAATAAATAGATCATTATGACAGTGTGAATTGAATTATTCTATCTAGCATCAATAATTCAAGACCTATCTCTGGGAATAGATAGCCCTCTTCTTCCCAGTGAAGCGGGTACAACAACGGATGGGGGGGACCACTATATATAGGCTCTAAATATAACTGGAACGTACTGTAGGGACGTCATTCCCAAGCAAGGAAATGATTTGGCGATCCCTTTGTCAGTTTTCGTCGGCTTTCACTGGTATACCTTCAGCGCAGTATATGTGCATAGAGATAGAAAGTGGGAAAAAATACAGTACAGTGTGCTCAGTTGTAAAAACAAACAGCTAGGCTCAGAGAGGCCAAACAAAGAGATAGCAACCAATTGACACAATTATACATTTGCATTAAAACAAAATTACGCATGTGCGTAAAAATGAATGCAGTTTTATGTTTCTTTTTTTGTGTGTGTCAGAACGGGGCAGCGTTGCGCAAAACAGCTATGGACAGAACCATACCCCTATCTGCCTGTGAGAATTCAAACAATGTATATCCTTAATTATTTTAAGTGACCAGTGCTTTGGCATACAACTAAATGTATCTGGAAAAGCTGCTTATAGGCCTACCTAGCCAATATTAACCATCTTGATACTAATTACATAGTTATTACACCATTCTGGAGACGGTAGCCTGCTCACACTTAGTCGTTGAAAATAAATATAACTAAAATGGGACATTCATATTTAAGTTAAAGGATAAACATTTTGAGTTTCAGCACTATCAATCCCTCTGAGAAAAATAATATAACGTACATTGAGGGAAAAAAGTATTTGATCCCCTGCTGATTTTGTACGTTTGCCCACTGACAAAGAAATGATCAGTCTATAATTTTAATGGTAGGTTTATTTGAACAGTGAGAGACAGAATAACAACAAAAAAATCCAGAAAAACGAATGTAAAAAATGTTATAAATTGATTTGCATTTTAATGAGGGAAATAAGTATTTGACCCCTCTGCAAAACATGACTTAGTACTTGGTGGCAAAACCCTTGTTGGCAATCACAGAGGTCAGACGTTTCTTGTAGTTGGCCACCAGGTTTGCACACATCTCAGGAGGGATTTTGTCCCACTCCTCTTTGCAGATCTTCTCCAAGTCATTAAGGTTTCGAGGCTGATGTTTGGCAACTCGAACCTTCAGCTCCCTCACAGATTTTCTATGGGATTAAGGTCTGGAGACTGGCTAGGCCACTCCAGGACCTTAATGTGCTTCTTCTTGAGCCACTCCTTTGTTGCCTTGGCCGTGTGTTTTGGGTCATTGTCATGCTGGAATACCCATCCACGACCCATTTTCAATGCCCTGGCTGAGGGAAGGAGGTTCTCACCCAAGATTTGACGGTACATGGCCCCGTCCATTGTCCCTTTGATGAGGTGAAGTTGTCCTGTCCCCTTAGCAGAAAAACACCCCCAAAGCATAATGTTTCCACCTCCATGTTTGACGGTGGGGATGGTGTTCTTGGGGTCATAGACAGCATTCCTCCTCCTCCAAACACGGCGAGTTGAGTTGATGCCAAAGAGCTCCATTTTGGTCTCATCTGACCACAACACTTTCACCCAGTTCTCCTCTGAATCATTCAGATGTTCATTGGCAAACTTCAGATGGGCATGTATTTGTGCTTTCTTGAGCAGGGGGACCTTGCGGGCGCTGCAGGATTTCAGTCCTTCACGGCGTAATGTGTTACCAATTGTTTTCTTGGTGACTATGGTCCCAGCTGCCTTGAGATCATTGACAAGATCCTCCTGTGTAGTTCTGGGCTGATTCCTCACCGTTCTCATGATCATTGCAACTCCACGAGGTGAGATCTTGCATGGAGCCCCAGGCTGAGGGAGATTGACATTTATTTTGTGTTTCTTCCATTTGCGAATAATCGCACCAACTGTTGTCACCTTCTCACCAAGCTGCTTGGCGATGGTCTTGTAGCCCATTCCAGCCTTGTGTAGGTCTACAATCTTGTCCCTGACATCCTTGGAGAGCTCTTTGGTCTTGGCCATGGTGGAGAGTTTGGAATCTGATTGATTGATTGCTTCTGTGGACAGGCGTCTTTTATAGAGGTAACAAGCTGAGATTAGGAGCACTCCCTTTAAGAGTGTGCTCCTAATCTCAGCTCGTTACCTGTATAAAAGACACCTGGGAGCCAGAAATCTTTCTGATTGAGAGGGGGTCAAATACTTATTTCCCTCATTAAAATGCAAATCAATGTAGAAAATGTTTGACATGCGTCTTTCTGGATTTTTTTGTTGTTATTCTGTCTCTCACTGTTCAAATAAACCTACCATTAAAATTATAGACTGATCATATCTTTGTCAGTGGGCAAATGTACAAAATCAGCAGGGGATTAAATACTTTTTTCCCTCACTGTATCAAATGGACTGTGTTTAGATGGAGCCACAAGGGGTCAGTAGGTATCCATTTATGAGCTCGAAAGCAATGTCATTGCCAATGCTTCATCAGCTGTTTTCATTCAGTCTTATGTGTGGCATATAGTATGCTCTGTGCATATTTATTGCTTTATGCTGTAGATTGATATTGAAAACAGTTTGTGGTAGGACTACTTTAAGTTGCACTTAAATCTATGTATTTACATTGTAGTTACATAAGCAGATATAGTGTAAGTAGCCTACACATTTTACATTTTAGTCATTTAGCAGACGCTCTTATCCAGAGCGACTTACAGTTTTAGTGAGTGCATACATTTTTCAAGTCTTGATTTATGTTTTCTTATCCTCTTAATTTTACATGCTTGAAATGCCACTGTCTGTAAATTCTCAATTTTCTCTCAAATTAATTGTCCACTCAATAACACTGGAACAGTAAACTGTGTGGTAATTAGGACATGTAACTTGCCATCTTGACTGACTGACTCAACCCAATGCAGTAGTAAATCAGTGCCTCCATTGCAGACTTTCAAGTGTCTTCTGTCTTGGTCAGTAAAATGACGCTCAAAGCTAAGCAGACAAATGTTGAACTCTCAAGATACTTGTTTACTCATAGAGATTATGATGATGCTCAAAATCAGCTGCAGACTTTGAATTGTAATGTCCCCAGACTGCATGAATCATAGACTTATATTAAATATCATATGAATACATGCATATAATTACATTTGGCATTTTAATCATTTAGCAGATGCTCTTATCAAGAGCGACTTACATTTAGTGAATTCATCTTAAGATGGCTAGGTGAGACAACCACATATCACAGTCGGGTTGTTTCATGTCATTTCAGCAAGTCATGACACCCACCATTTCAGATGGTTCTGAAATCTTTTCTGTTGTTAGAAACAGATACGATAAGCATTCCGGAAACATTGCCAGGTAGAATGCAATCCCGGGCTGCATGCAATCCAGCCCTGAGAGGGTAGAGAGGAGGATCTGATGGTTCATGCCGTCGAAGGCAGATAGATCTAGGAGGATGAGAACAGAGGAGAGAGCCTGCTTGAGACAGAGGAGAGCAGTCTCAGTTGAGTGAGCTTCAAGACTCTTTTCTCTATACACCAACTCACTCAGCTCTGTCATATCCTCACATGGTCTCTCCTATCATTGCTATGTTGATGACACTCAACTACTTTTCTCCTTCCTCGCTTCTGACACCCAGGTGGCAACACGCATCTCTGTGTGCCTGGCAGACATCTCAGCTTGGATGTTGGCCCACCACCTCAAGCTAAATTTCGACAAGATGGAGCTGCTCTTCCTCCCAGGGAAGGCCTGCCTGTTCCAAGACCTCTCCATCGAAGTTGACAACTCCACGGTGTCCCCTCCCAGAGTGCAAAGAACCTTAGCGTGACCCCTGACAACACCCTCGTTCTCTGCAAACATGAAAGCGGTCACTTGCTCCTGCAGGTTCATGCTTTACAACATCCATAGAGTACGACCTTTCCTCACACAGAAAGCGGCGCAAGTCCTAATCCAGGAACTTGTCATCTACCATTTGGACTACTGCAACTCTCTGTTGGCTGGGCCTCCCGCTTCTGCCATCAAACCCCTGAAACTTATCCAGAACGCTGCAGCCCGCCTGGTGTTCAACCTTCCCAAGGTCTCCCATGGTAACGAGAGAGTTGGTCATAGACAGCACACTCAATTGTTTTGGAAAGAAAATAAAGAAGGGATACTGGTCCATAGTTTTTTACGTCAGAGGGGCAGAGTGTTGGTTTCTTGACTCTGGCTATCTTGAAGTCAGAGAGGACACAGCCAGTGGTCAGGGATGAGTTGATGTGGGAAGTGAGGAATTGGAGAAGGTCTCCAGATAGTCTGGAGGAGGGGATGGGGTCCAAACATCTAAATACAGAATGAAGAACTAACAGCTTTTATATAATGTGCTTTTACCTCTTATAGACTGAATAATGTTTTTAATAGATATTATTAAGAATGTTGTTATTCTGTGTGTGTATATTCTGTATTAAAGAACAATATAGCCTACCTGAATGTCACCATATGGTACCTACTCAAGTAGGCTACCAACCACTTTCAGGAACTCCACTCCTTTAGGTGAGTAGTCCTACCCCCTCTTCTACAGTGTATTGCAGCTTTAAAATGGTCCACAATGCCTTGCGGTGTCCCAGTTCCGATGCAATGTATTTACAAGCAAGAGTAATGAAATAGGCATAGGGCGATTTTCCGCAGCGTATTGGGCAGACCCCAAGTGATAGCGCAGAGACGGCGCACCAAAAAACTTTCAGCCATGGATATTTCAATGCACCTAAATTTTTTTCGATGCAGTTCTCTTTGCTGTGGACCGTATCACTTTGTCGCAGTTCATAGAAGTGATTTATAGGCTTGCGCCGAGAAAATGTCACATTTGCAGATTCCATTACTCAACAGCATCTATTTTTCCTAAACTTCAGTCCGGCTACAGAAGAGTGGGGGGACTTCTGTTGTTTTTTCGGCACCTAGCCTACAACACGAAGGTATGATTACGTTTGTGGTTTCCCCGCTAATGTTAAGATGTTAACGTTATACTGTATCTTAACTAACCCTTTACAACAGTATCCCAGGTGTAGTAATCGGTAATAACAGGCGGCCGGGATAATGGAAACATTATTATCAGGCTGCATAGTGGAACAGTTGTGCCCGTTACAATATCGCGGGTTGTTTCTCGCGGTGAATAATATCACACTTTTAAAACAAGAGAGGGACATTTCAGAGCAATTTGCCACACTTGTTTACTATGTGGCACATATCTTTTACATCAACACATGCATTGGATCTCTACCTGAGAATAGCCTATAGCCCATGGTTTTATTACATGTTTATAAACATTGAATAATGGTTGATAATGGATACATTGTGTCTCATGTCTGTAAAACATTACACCTTTTCCACTTTTTCCTCCTATACTAATTTCCTCTCTGTATAGCCTATTTCCCACTCATAATTAAGCTAAACACTATTTAATATACCTATAGGGCTAATGTTTATGCGGACTCAGTTTATATTTCCAGT
Source organism: Coregonus lavaretus (assembly GCF_964263955.1). NCBI lineage: Eukaryota > Metazoa > Chordata > Actinopteri > Salmoniformes > Salmonidae > Coregonus > Coregonus lavaretus. The sequence continues at coordinate 19,873,327 of NC_139998.1, read as the reverse complement.
CACCCACTCTACCATTAGCGACTGAAACTACCTGTAGAGTAGGTCACAACAATATTTTTGGCATAATGATGTATTAGAACAGTAGTAGAATACAAAGGGCTTCTTTTGTGCTTTCAGCATCTTTGTATTGACACTTTTTTCATACAATCAGCTATTACACACATGTTGAAGCAAACAGTGTTGGCCAGCAGATACTGTACTATATCAGTATCTGAGTCCTGTTTGTTTTGGGCTGCCTACTACACAGCACTGTCATTTTGTTGATAATATTAAAGAAACATAGGCCTTCTCCGTAAAACTTTCCTTAGAACCTGTTTCATTTTCCTTCAAAGCTGTAGTAGCTTAATCCCACAGCTGTTGTAAACATGTGTTCAATTACTGCCCTAATGACTGATGGGACCGCCAGAACATGGACTAAACTAAACCCATGTCCTCATCATGTCCAAACCAACCCTCCAAACCCTTGGCCAGAGTAGGAGCCAGGAGACTAGGTCTGTTGCCCCAATCAGTGTTGCTCCTATGGCCCTGCTCCTGGCATCAGGCTGGCACTTCAAAGCTGGCCCGCTTATAGAGCCATCATGGCAGGGGAACAAAGGCTGTATTATTGCTGCTGGCTAAACGTGCCGTCCAGATGTTCGAGATCCTGCCAGTGTTGACCTCCCGACTAGGGGAGGCGGGGGCCACTCTGGAGTCTAATATAACATCCAGCCAGCCGGCCTGATGTTAGGGAGGGAGAGGGGAGAGGAGTGTGGGGCTCCAGAAGCTCCTAATGGAAAGCTTTACAGGAGCTGGGGCTTTAACCGTGGCTGTGGCGTGACTGGGGATGGTTTTAATCCCTGTTGAGGGACGGACATCTCAAACTCCGTCTCCCTAGAGATTTTTGGATTGAGGGGGTGGAGGGAGTAGGAGGAGTGGGTTAGCCTAAATTCTGAGCAAGTGTTCAGCTGTAAGGGTGTGCTCGAGGCGAGCCTATGTTTTTCAGGTGGCCTACTATAAATACAGGATATTTTCTGGCAAACTTTACCAGTGGAATAATTTATGTAATTACCTTGTAGTTACCTTAACTCAACTTTTTGTATTTTCTTAACTGTCTAGACATATTTATTTTATGGTAATTTCAAAGTTGCACAACTTGCACATCTACAAACATGTTTACAATGTCTACAAATGTTTTCCACTTACAAGGCAATGTGAAGCGTTTCACACACAGACACCCCATCCACACAAGCAGAACTCAGTTTGGTTTAAAATAGCAGCTTTAATCTGTCACTCATTTGTAATAAGCTTTATTGAAGGCCATAGGTTTTGTCATTGTAGTCAGACTAATGTCATTTAGGACCTGGTCTGACCTGAGAAGATGCTGCTGCTAGCACTGTGGAGGAGGGAGGAGGCTTTTAGTGATTAGATTTCAGAGAACCACCACAAGACTCCTGTCTGACATTCCTTCCTCTTTCTTGTTTTGGTATTTAGTTGGAAGTGGGAGTGGGGCTTCTGTTTGTAAAAAAAAAGAAGGAAAAAAAGGTGTAGCCTAATGCTTGTTTTACGTCATTCAGTAATAACATTTACCCTTAGATTTAGCCTACTTAGCTTCGTTTTTTAATCATAGAATGTAATACAGTCCTTATTCCTTGTAATTCCTTCCTTCCAATATAAAAAATAGTCAGCCCACAAAATCACCCACAAAAAAGCCTGCCACTGTATAGACTGTATAACTGATGTAGTCCTTTGTGAGCATAATCTATGGCGTATTCATGTTAAAAGTGTCACGATCGTTGGTTAGAGAGGACCAAGGCGCAGCGTGTTGAGCGAACATACTTTAATAGTAAAGTGCAAACACGAATACAAAACAATAAACGATACGTAACGTCCTCAGACAATGACTGACAAGGAACAAAAACCCACAAACACAAGGTGAAAACAGACAGTATAAATATGGCTCCCAATCAGAGACAACGAGCCAAACAGCTGACACTCGTTACCTCTGATTGGGAGTCACTCATCCAAACAAAGAAATACAACCACATAGAACAACCCAACCAAACAGAACACAACGAAACGAACACACCCTGGCTCAACATACAAAGTCCCGGAGCCAGAGCGTGACAGTACCCCCCCCTAAAGGCGCGGACTGCGACCGCGCCTCAATAAGGGCTAAACAAGGGAGGGCTGGGTGGGCATACCTCCTCGGCGGTGGTTCTGGCTCCGGCCCTGATCCCCACCTCCTCTCCAACCCCCCAAAGTACCCCTGGTCCTGTCTAGCCCCGCTGGTCGGAGCCGGACTGACGACACGCGCCCCTGGCTTGGTGCGTGGAACAGGAACGGGCCTCACCGGACTGACGACTCCATTCCCTGGTTTGGTGCGAGTAGCAGAAACGAGCTGGACCAGGCTGACGACTCGCATCCCTGGTTTGGTGCGAGTAGCAGGAACGGGCTGGACCAGGCTGACGCCTCGCACCCCTGGCTTGGTGCGAGTAGCAGGAACGGGTTGGACCAGGCTGGCGACTCGCACCCCTGGTTTGGTGCGAGTGGCAGGAACAGGCCGGGTCGGGCTGGCGACGCACACCGTAGGCTTTGTGCGTGGAGCAGGGACAGGCCGGGCTGGGCTGGCGACGCACACCGTAGGCTTTGTGCGTGGAGCAGGAACAGGCCGGGCTGGACTGGCAACGCACACCGTAGGCTTTGTGCGTGGAGCAGGGACAGGCCGGGCTGGACTGGCGACGCACCTCGTAGGCTTGGTGCGTGGAGCAGGGACAGGCCGGGCTGGGCTGTCGACGCACACCACTGACTTGGTGGGAATGGCAGGAACCGGCCGGGCTGGGCTGACGACGTGCACCACTGACTTGGTGGGAATGGCAGGAACAGGCCGGGCTGGGCTGACGACGCGCACCACTGACTTGGTGGGAATGGCAGGAACAGGCCGGGCCGGGCTGTCGACGCACACCACAGACTTGGTGGGAATGGCAGGAACAGGCCGGGCTGGGCTGACGACGCGCACCACTGCCTTGGTGGGAATGGCAGGAACAGGCCGGACCGTACTGGGGACACACACCACTGGCCCCACGCAGGGATCAGGAACGGGCCGGACCGGACTGGTAACACACCCCAGTACCTCTCGCCGTGCCTCCACACTTTCCCTCTCCTCTGTGCCCAGTGGCCCCCCTAACCTGGCGGCCTTCTCTGCCAACGCTTTGCACCGCTCTAACCCGTACACCTGCTGCCCCGACGTCGTGAGCCCCCCCCTAAAAATTTCCTGGGGGTCTCTCCTCCCCGTGGCCCAGGCCTCTCTCCCTCTTGCCAGACTCGCAATCATCTCCTCCCACGTCCATCCTCTCTCCTCGTCACGCTGCTTGATCTGGTTAAGGTGGGTTTTTCTGTCACGATCGTTGGTTAGAGAGGACCAAGGCGCAGCGTGTTGAGCGAACATACTTTAATAGTAAAGTGCAAACACGAATACAAAACAATAAACGATACGTAACGTCCTCAGACAATGACTGACAAGGAACAAAAACCCACAAACACAAGGTGAAAACAGACAGTATAAATATGGCTCCCAATCAGAGACAACGAGCCAAACAGCTGACACTCGTTACCTCTGATTGGGAGTCACTCATCCAAACAAAGAAATACAACCACATAGAACAACCCAACCAAACAGAACACAACGAAACGAACACACCCTGGCTCAACATACAAAGTCCCGGAGCCAGAGCGTGACAAAAAGCAGCCCTGAGATCAGAGGGCTGTGCACAGAACCATGGAGTTCCTTATCTCCACGTCACTGCCCATTGCATTCTCACCGGACAGGAATCCACACTCTCGATGTTATTAGTTTCCTGGATGCCTGGCACTGACGTGGAGATGTGGTGGAATTCCTTCCAATAGAAAATATATCTGCACACACTTGAATACCTCTGCATTCCGGGATGCCTGGCACTGACATGGAGATTTAGTGGAATTCCTTCCTATAGAAAAGATAACTGCACACATGTTAATACCTCTGCAAATGTATTGTGCTGATGTTTTTGATCAGATACCTTTTTCAAGAACTCCTCCCTATAGCCACTCAAAGCTCCTCTACACACAACTTCCTCAACCACTGGGGTCCCACAACCCAGTCTTACATACAAGGCTGTTTTGCATTATGGTAAACAGGGCCTGAGGCCCTAGTATGACCAACTACCCAGCTCTGTTACGTGTGTGAGGCATGAGAGTGTGAGGCCAGGGCAGCACTTGATGGCGAACTCGGGGGATTTAAAGACATGATTTCTCAGCCTACTCCAAGACACACACACACAAACAAGAGTCCCCACCACCACAATAAAACAGTGTCTGGCTGTGGCTGGGCAACAGGGATCCATTTCACAAGAGACCTAGTCTGGTACCAATTACAATAGAGTGTATAAATGGTGAGTAATTACAACGTAGCCCCGCTACAGGATGTGCATTTTGAATTAAAGTTCAATGTTGGAAATAGTTTGTAAGCACCAGAACCCCTATCACACAACCCTGTAAAAAAAAGTACTTATTATGGATTGTGGGGGATGGGCTCTGTTTTACTTTTCATAATCAGGATAGAGTTGAAGGTAATCTTTCTTTTGTTTTTGTTTTTATATATCGCTACCTCTGGTGTTATGTTACTGCTCTGCTCTCAGACCTTCATTGGCCTTCAACCTCTCTCCTTTGCCAAGAAGTGATTATATTGTTTCCCCCATAGTGAACAATGGTCTGTAAAGTACAAGGGGAACACAGGGGTTAATACGGTCTAATCATGGAGAAAGCAGACATGGAATAAGACTGTTTTCCTGCTAGAAGATCTTTGTCTTCAAAACAGTTCAGTGGTTCCCCAAGGGGTTTCTCCCAACTCCCTGAGAGAAGTTGTGCCTGATTCTTTGTTTTAGCCCCATGATGAATACCCATTTTGTTTCTCCTCAAACTGCCATTTGTTCATAATGGAAATTAATGATATTCATACCACTGCAGTACAGTTCAGCAGGAATATATCATAGTTGTATGCCTAAATTCAGGAAATAAATATGATCATCTTATCCGTGACATGTAAGGGCATTGTCTTACGTCAAGTGGCGTCACTCCTACGTGCTTCTTGTCCCTAATCTGACAGGGAATCAGTGCAAACGGAATCAGTGCGCTATGAGACAATGATGTAAGGGGATGTCCTTATCCTTCCTACCTATGGTCACGAAACCTCACCACACGAAACCTCACCCCAGCACAGCCATATTTCCCATGGCTCAGAGCTGTACACGATCACTCTATATCGGATATTATCTCTGTGGCAGTGACCTGTTGTAGGGGTTGGGAACCTGGGCCAGTTCCTGGCCTGGTAGAGAGATGGCAGTGCCTGGCCCGTGCCCCTGTGTGTGAGAGGACCCAGAGGGACATATTGTGGCTTGTTTACACTAGCATCAGTCAGTGGAAGTCCTGGCCCTCATGCCAACTCTCTGGGCTCCTGTAGCCCCGGACCTTTGGGCTGGCAACAGCGGGAACAGCCATAGCAACAGCCTGGGTCTCAGCGGACACACCGCCCACAGTACCTCGTACTCACACACCTCACTGGGCAGACAGGAAGCCAGCCCAGGGACCACCAGCCTGAACTCTGAAGCCGTGCCACATTGAGACAAATGACAAATGCATCTTGGGTCTAGGGATGTGGTGGTCACAAAATTTAGTCAGCCGGTTATTGTCAAGCAAATAACTGTCGGTCTCACGGTAATTGACCGTTAATTAACATAAACACATTTAACATCTCCTGGCTTCCATACATAGCCTACAAGCCACTGATGCAGACCTTTGGAACATCTACATTTAAAAAAGTCTAATAAATCCATGTAATATAGCCTACACTTTCACAATAAATCCATTATTTATTTTAGACAGGTCTAAAGAAGCATGATATGAAGAAAATGTAGTCTATTTCAGAAGAACAGAATAGCATGCTCTGAGTTGTCCTTATCAAATCAAATGTTATTTGTCACATGCGCCGAATACAACATGTGTAGACCTTACAGTGAAATGCTTACTTACAAGCCCTTAACCAACAATGCAGTTTTAAGAAAGAATACCATTTTTTTTCTTCAAAAAATACAATATAAAATAATACAAAATAAAAGTAACAAATAATTAAAGAGCAGCAGTAAAAATAACAATAGCGAGGCTATATATAGGGGGTACCGGTACCGAGTCACTGTGCGGCGGCAGCGGTTTGTCGAGGTAATTTAGGTAATATGTACACGTAGGTAGAGTTATTAAAGTGATTATGCGTAGATAATAAACAGAGAGTAGCAGCAGTGTAAAAGTGTGTGTGTGTGTGGGGGGGGGGGGGGGGGGGGGGGCAATGCAAATAGTCTGGGTAGCCATTTGATTAGATGTTCAGGAGTCTTATGGCTTGGGGGTAGAAGCTGTTTAGAAGCCTTTTGGACCTAGACTTGGCGCTCCGGTACGGCTTGCCATGTGGTAGCAGAGAGAACAGTCTATGACTAGGGTGGCTGGAGTCTTTGACCATTTTTAGGGCCTTCCTCTGACACCGCCTGGTATAGAGGTCCTGGATGGCAGGAAGCTTGGCCCCAGTGATGTACTGGGCCGTACACACCACCCTCTGTAGTGCCTTGCGGTCGGAGGCCGAGCAGTTGCCATACCAGGCAGTGATGCAACCAGTCAGGATGCTCTCGATGGTGCAGCTGTAGAAGCTTTTGAGGATCTGAGGACCCATGCCAAATCTTTTCAGTCTCCTTAGGGGGAATAGGTTTTGTCGTTCTCTCTTCACGACTGTCTTGGTGTGCTTGGACCATGTTAGTTTGTTGGTGATGTGGACACCAAGGAACTTGAAGCTCTCAACATGCTCCACTACAGCCCCGTCGATGAGAATGGGGCGTGCTCGGTCCTCTTCTTTTTCCTGTAGTCCACAATCATCTCCTTTGTCTTGATCACGTTAAGGGAGAGGTTGTTGTCCTGGCACCACACGGCCAGGTCTCTGACCTCCTCCCTATAGGCTGTCTCGTCGTTGTCGGTGAACAGGCCTACCGCTGTTGTGTCATCGGCAAACTTAATGATGATGTTGGAGTCGTGCCTGGCCATGCAGTCATGAGTGAACAGGGAGTACAGGAGGGGACTGAGCACGCACCTCTGAGGGGCCCCCGTGTTGAGGATCAGCATGGCGGATGTGTTGTTACCCACCCTTACCACCTGGGGGCGGCCCGTCAGGAAGTCCAGGATCCAGTTGCAGAGGGAGGTGTTTAGTCCCAGGGTCCTTAGCTTAGTGATGAGCTTTGAGGGCACTATGGTGTTGAACGCTGAGATGTTGTCAATGAATAGCATTCTCACATAGGTGTTCCTTTTGTCCAGGTGTGAAAGGGCAGTGTAGAGATTGCATCATCTGTGGATCTGTTGGGGCGGTATGCAAATTGGAGTGGGTCTAGGGTTTCTGGGATAATGGTGTTGATGTGAGCCTTGACCAGCCTTTCAAAGCACTTCATGGCTACAGATGTGAGTGCTACAGGTCGGTAGTCATTTAGGAAGGTTACCTTAGTGTTCTTGGGCACAGGGACTATGGTGGTCTGCTTGAAACATGTTGGTATTACAGACTCAGACAGGGAGAGGTTGAAAATGTCAGTGAAGACACTTTCCAGTTGGTCAGCGCATGCTCGGAGTACACGTCCTGGTAATCCGTCTGGCCCTGCGGCCTTGTGAATGTTGTCCTGTTTAAAGATCTTTACAGTTTACATTTTAGTCATTTAGCAGACGCTCTTATCCAGAGTGCATACATTTTCATACTTTTTTCATCTTACTCACATCGGCTACGGAGAGCGTGATCACACAGTCGTCCGAAACAGCTGATGCTCTCATTCATGTTTCAGTGTTACTTGCCTCGAAGCGAGCGTGGAAGTAATTTAGCTCGTCTGGTAGGCTCGTGTCACTGGGCAGTTCGCGGCTGTGCTTCCTTTTGTAGTCTGTAATAGTTTGCAAGCCCTGCCACATCCGACGAGCGTCGTAGCCAGTGTAGTATGATTCGATATTGGTCCTGTATTGATGCTTTGCCTGTTTGATGGTTCGTCGGAGGGCATAGCGGGATTTCTTATAAACTTCCGGGTTAGAGTCCCGTTCCTTGAAAGCGGCAGCTCTACCCTTTAGCTCAGTGCGGATTTTGCCTTTAATCCATGTCTTCTGGTTGGGGTATGTACGTACAGTCACTGTGGGGACGACGTCATCGATGCACTTATTGATGAAGCCAGTGACTGATGTGGTGTACTCCTCAATGCCATCGGAAGAATCCCGGAACATATTCCAGTCTGTGCTAGCAAAACAGTCCTGTAGCTTAGCATCTGCTTCATCTGACCACTTTTTTATTGACCGAGTCACTGGTGCTTCCTGCTTTAGTTTTTGCTCGTAAGCAGGAATCAGGAGGATAGAATTATGGTCAGATTTGCCAAATGGAGGGCGAGGGAGAGCTTTGTACGCGTCTCTGTGTGTGGAGTAAAGGTGGTTAAGAGTTTTTTTCCCCTCTGGTTGCACATTTAACATGCTGGTAGAAAAGAGGTAAAACAGATTGAAGTTTCCCTGCATTAAAGTCCCCGACCACTAGGAGCGCCGCCTCTGGATGAGCGTTTTCCTGTTTGCTTATGCCGTATAAAGTTCATTGAGTGCGGTCTTAGTGCCAGTATCGGTTTGTGGTGGTAAATAGACAGCTATGAAGAATATAGATGAAAACTCTCTTGGTAGATAGTGTGGTTTACAGCTTATAATGAGATACTCTACCTCAGGAGAATATAACACATGAGATCTGGTAAAAGATAATACAAACAGAAAAACATGCGTTTTCATTTTATTTTTTATCATCATCTCTGAAATGCAAGAGAAAGGCCACATTATAATATTGCAGTTTAGGCGCAATTTAGCAATGTGTGTGGAAAGTTTCAGATTGATCCAGTGAAGCATTGCAATACTGGACTATTTTGTATCATGTCTGCCCAAATGTGCCGGAATTTGGTGAATTGATACATTTTCAAGTACATAACTATAGAGAACATACAAAAATGATATGGTAATACAAAATGTAAGTTTACACACTCCCAGGAATGTCATACATGATGGATCATTAGCTTATACACTAACTTTCACACATCTAGATGGCCAGGCGGGGTGGTTGTGGAGCCAGAGACAGCAGTGGTTCAAACTGTAGAACCCAGTTCCTACATTTGAATATAAAAATTGATTTTATCACACAAACCTATTCTACATTTGATCTCTGGGACCCTTAGGATGACAAATCAGAGCAAGATTACTGAATGTAAGTACATTATTTACCTTCAGAGGTGAATGTATCAAACCAGTTGCCGTGATACGTTTTTGTTGTTGTTGTACACTCTCCTCAAACAATAGCATGGTATTTTATCACTGTAAAAGCTACTGTAAATTGGACAGTGCAGTTAGATTAACAAGAATTTAAGCTTTCAGCCCATATAAGACATGTCTATGTCCTGGAAAGTTTGCTGTTACTTACAACAGTAATGCAAATCACATTAGCGCACGTTAGCTCAACTGTCCCGTATACGGGACACCGATCCCGTAGAGGTTAACAAAGAAATAGGTACTCCTATATGCTTAATTTAGAGTTGTTAATCTAACTTTAGTTGTTCTACAAACGTTGGGCTATATATTTAGATTTTTAATACATTGTAAGGCTGCATGATGCGACTCTAATGATGATTTGAAAAAAGTCACTTGAAAGGCATGAGCTCTGTTTTGTTTTTTTGCGCAGGCTGTACACCCTTCATCAGTCTCTCATTCACAATTTGACAAGCACTTGATAATGCCTCGATTTTCACGGCGGCATCCCCTTTGTGTGGCCGTAATGCACCCTAAAAAAATCCATGCCTTTTGCGGCCTGTGCCCTTGGCCTGGAGTGCTGCGTTGTGCCCTTCTCCCTGAGTGCTGCGCACTCTGAAATATCTCTCACGACAGACACATCAGGGACACAACTGCGTGTGTCCTTATCCAATTCTGAGGTGCATATTGAAGATATTGGAAGAACTGTCCACATTTACTTTTCGTCAGCCAACAAGATGAGTAGGCCTAACGAACAGCAAAAGCACTAGCCTATGTTAATCTACTATCCCCCATAGTACAAAAGTCGACCTATTCTGTGCGAGAAATAAATATTCCAAACATAGTCTGGGACAGTTGTGGGATGCGATTGATCCCAAATTAATACAACCACTAGCATCAAAAAACCATTTTTACGCAATGTGGCTTACGCAATAGATCAGAATGTTTAGCTTTAAATGTTGATAAACTATTAGGCTATTTCTTCACATTATAAGCGCAGCAATACGCACATGGCAGTAGGCTATAAGTGCGAATGTTCCATTAGCGGGAAAACACCATTATCAAAAGTGACCGCAAATGCAATTATGCATGTAATGCTTTTATTATAAAGGTGCATTTTTATGGTGAAAATTATCTTCCCCAAACTTGAAACTCACACACTGCTTATGTATGCCAGTTAGGCTCTACACCCCTTGTAAAGCAGATTAATGTGCTTAATTTTAAGAAGTTATTTGGCCACTTTAGTTGTGATACAAATCTTATCAAAACATATAAGCCTATGGGCTAGGCTATGATTAAAAAAGTCGCAAAGAAAAAGGCATTGTTTCTTGCCTTATGCTGGGCATCATTCACAAGTGATAGGCAATATCATCACCCATCAGACTACTGTAAGTATTACCATGTAATACTTACAGTACAAGTCAAAAGTTTGGACACACCTACTCATTCAAGGTTTTTCTTTATGTTTACTATTTTCTACATTGTAGAATAATAGTGAAGACATCAAAACTATGAAATAACACATATGGAATCATTTAGGAACCAAAAATGTGTTAAACAAATCAAAATATATGTGAGATTCTTCAAAGTAGCCACACTTTGCCTTGATGACAGCGTTGCACACTCTTGGCATTCGCTCAACCAGCTTCATGAGGAATGCTTTTCCAACAGTCTTGAAGGAGTTCCCACATATGCTGAGCACTTGTTGGCTGCTTTTCCTTCACTCTGCAGTCCAAGTCATTCCAAACCATCTCAATTGGGTTGAGTTTGAGGGATTGTGGAGGCCAGGTCATCTGATGCAGCACTCCATCACTCTCCTTCTTGGTCAAATAGCCCTTACACAGCCTGGAGGTGTGTTTTGGGTCATTGTCCTGTTGAAAAACAAATGATAGTCCCACTAAGTGCAAACCAGATGGGATTGCGTATCGCTGCAGAATGCTGTGGTATCCATGCTGGTTAAGTGTGCCTTGAATTCTAAATAAATCACAGACAGTGTCACCAGCAAAGCACCCCCACACCATCACACCTCCTTCTCCATGCTTCACGGTGGGAACCACACATGCGGAGATCATCCGTTCACCCACACCGCATCTCACAAAGACACGGCGGTTGGAACCAAAAATCTCAATTTGGATTCATCAGACCAAAGGACAAGTTTCCACCGGTCTAATGTCCATTGCTCGTGTTTCTTGACCCAAGCAAGTCTCTTCTTATTATTGGTGTCTTTTAGTAGTGGTTTCTTTGCAGCAATTCAACCATGAAAGCCTGATTCACGCATTCACCTCTGAACAGTTGATATTGAGATGTGTCTGTTACTTGAACTCTGTGAAGCATTTATTTGGGCTGCAATCTGAGGTGCAGTTAACTCTAATGAACTTATCCTCTGCAGCAGAGTTAGCTCTGGGTCTTCCTTTCCTGTGGCGGTCCTCATGAGAGCCAGTTTCATCATAGTGCTTGATGATTTTTGCGACTGCACTTGAAGAAACTTTCAAAGTTCTTGAAATTTTCCAGATTGACTGACCTTCATGTCTTAAAGTAATGATGGACTGTAATTTCCCTTTGCTTATCTGAGCTGTTCTTGCCATAATATGGACTTGGTCTTTTACCAAATAGAGCTATCTTCTGTATACCACCCGTACCTTGTCACAACACAACTGATTGGCTCAAACGCATTAAGAAGGAAAGAAATTCCACAAATTAACTTTTAACAAGGCACACCTGTTAATTGAAATGCATTCCAGATGACTACCTCATGAAGCTGGTTGAGAGAATGCCAAGAGTGTGAAAGCTGTCATTAAGGCATAGGGTGGCTTTGAAGAATCTCACATATAAAATATATTTTGATTTGTTTAACAGTTTTTTGGTTACTACATGATTCCATATGTGTTATTTCATAGTTTTAATAATAATAATAATAATATGCCATTTAGCAGACGCTTTTATCCAAAGCGACTTACAGTCATGCGTGCATACATTTTTTTGTGTATGGGTGGTCCCGGGGATCGAACCCACTACCTTGGCGTTACAAGCGCCGTGCTCTACCAGCTGAGCTACAGAGGACCACTGAGAATATTTTTGATATCTTCACTATTATTCTACAATGTAGAAAATAGTAAAAATAAAGAAAAACCCTGGAATGTGTAGGTGTGTCCAAACTTTTGACTGGTACTGTATGTGTAAAATTTGTTTTGATTTAGAATGGACCATTATCATGAACCTGTCTCGAAACAGGGGCAGCGGGGAAAAAATACATGTAATATATGCACTTAAATAGCAAATTGAGGACGCTTTTTCCGTGGTTCATTTTCATGCCATCCAGGTAGGCTATACTCCTGTTGTAAAGATAAGCAATGTGCTTAATATTAGGAAAGTTGAGAAATAAATACAGTTGAAGTCGGAAGTTTACATACACTTAGGTTGGAGTCATTAAAACTCGTTTTTTAACCACTCCACACATTTCTTGTTAACAAACTATAGTTTTGGCAAGTCGGTTAGGACATCTACTTTGTGCATGACACAAGTAATTTTTCCAACAATTGTTTACAGACAGATTATTTCACTTATAATTCACTGTATCACAACTCTGTGAAGCATTTACATACACTAAGTTGACTGTGCCTTTAAACAGCATGGAAAATTCCAGAAAATGATGTCATGACTTTAGAAGCTTCTGATAGGCTAATTGACATCATTTGAGTCAATTGGAGGTGTACCTGTGGATGTATTTCAAGGCCTACCTTCAAACTCAGTGCCTCTTTGCTTGACATCATGGGAAAATCAAAATAAATCAGCCAAGACCTCAGAAAACAAGTCTGGTTCATCCTTGGGAGCAATTTCCAAACGCATGAAGGTACCACGTTCATCTGTACAAAAAATAGTACGCAAGTATAAACACCATGGGACCACGCAGCTGTCATACCGCTCAGGAAGGAGATGCGTTCTGTCTCCTAGAGATGAACGTACTTTGGTGCGAAAAGTGCAAATCAATCCCAGAACAGCAGCAAAGGACCTTGTGAAGATGCTGGAGGAAACAGGTACAAAAGTATCTATATCCACAGTAAAACCAGTCCTATATCGACATAACCTGAAAGGCCGCTCAGCAAGGAAGAAGCCACTGCTCCAAAAAAATGTCCTCTGGTCTGATGAAACAAAAATAGAACTGTTTGGCAATAATGACCATCGTTATGTTTGGAGGAAAAATGGGGATGCTTGCAAGCCGAAGAACACCATCCCAACCGTGAAGCACGGGGGTGCCAGCATCATGCTGTGGGGGTGCTTTGCTGCAGGAGGGACTGGTGCACTTCACAAAATAGATGGCATCATGAGGAAGGAAAATTATGTGGATATATTGAAGCAACATCTCAAGACATCAGTCAGGAAGTTAAAGCTTGGTCGCAAATGGGTCTTCCAAATGGGCAATGACCCCAAGCATACTTCCAAAGTTGTGGCAAAATGGCTTAAGGACAACAAAGTCAAGATATTGGAGTGGCCATCACAAAGCCCTGACCTCAATCCTATCGAAAATTTGTGGGCAGAACTGAAAAAGCGTGTGCGAGCATGGAGGCTGTCACGGATTCTGCCGAAGCTGCCCCTCCTCCTTGCTCGGGCAGGCTTCGGCGTTCGTCGTCACCGGAATACTAGCTGCTGCCGATCTATGTTTCTATGTTGCACCTGTTGTCTATTGTCACACACCTGTTGCCCATTAGTGTAATCACACCTTCCCTATTTAACCCAGTGGCTCCCAATGTGTTTTGTGCGTGGTTGTTTTCGTTTCGTGTGTCGTTTGTGAGTGGGTTAGGTCCTACCTGTGTGGAGAGATTTCTGTATTGTATTCTTTACTCATTTCTCAGTAAAGTACATTTCTTCAAGTTCTGTGTCCTGCGCCTGACTTCGACCCACCGCATTACACTGACACTCGTGACAGAGGCCTATTTTGGAACGGCAAGCCAGACAAATTAAACGGGCCTATTTATATAATGAATATGAATTCGGAGGACAGAAATTATTAAATATTAAAGCATTAGACCTATCACTAAAAGCTTCAGTCATACAAAAGTTATACTTAAATCCGAACTGGTTCTCTAGCAAATTAGTAAGATTGTCACACCCAATGTTCAAGAATGGCCTTTTTCCCTTTATTCAGATTACAACCTCTCACTTTCAGTTATTTGAAAAGGAAATCATCTCCCAAATATCACTATTTCTAAAACAAGCCATAGAAAGTTGGTTGCAATTTCAATTTAATCTTCCAGAAACGACAGAACAAATAATGCAACAAATATTGTGGTTAAACTCAAATATACTAATTTATAACAAACCATTTTTTTTTGACAAAGTGTTTAAAAAAAGAATAATCTTCGTAAATTATATAATCGGTAGGACTGGTGGAGTTATGTCGCACATGCAGCTAACAAAAACATATGGAAATGTCTGCTCTACCCAAAATTACAACCAAATAATTGCAGCATTACCGCAAATATGGAAGAGGAAAGTGGAAGGGGGAAAAAGTAAGGAACTTGTCTGTCGGCCTTGCTTTAAAGAACATAATTGGTTAAAGAAAACTGTGATGAATAAAAAAGTATACCAGTTTAATTTAAGGACCAAAGGATTGACAACCGTCCCATATAGATTGCAAAATAGTTGGGAAGAGATTTTTGACGTACCGATTCCATGGCATAGTGTTTATGAAATGATACGCAAAATGACGCCGGATTCAAAACTTTTGCTAATAATAGAATGTTATTCATATGGGGGATACAATCTTCCCAGCTCTGCAGATTTTGCTGTGAAGAGACAGAATCATTCGATCATTTGTTTTGGTACTGTCCATTTGTAGCGTGTGTTTGGGCACAGGTCCAGGAATGGCTAAAGGATTGTAATATTTACCTGGACCTAACCCTGCAGATAGCATTACTGGGTGATCTGAAAAGTCATAGTCAATCAATAAATAATATAATAATACTTTTAACAAAAATGTTTATTTTCAATTTACAATCTGTAGAATCAATGAGAATAGAAAGGTTCAGAACTATTGTAAAACATCACACACAGTACAGTTGAAAAATATATGGCAAATAGAAATCCAATATGGATGGTGTTAAGAGATAGATGTGTGTTGTTGAATGGAGTTGAAGGATGGGACTAATAACAACTAACAACAACTAATAACAACAAGATAACTAATAATGTAAGCATACTGTGTCCATAATAAGTATATAGGTTAAGTATATAGGCCCTGTGTACATTCACAAGGCCGCAGGGCCAGACGGATTACCAGGACGTGTAAATCAAATCAAATAAAATCAAATCAAATTTTATTGGTCACATGCGCCGAATACAACAGGTGCAGACATTACAGTGAAATGCTTACTTACAGCCCTTAACCAACAGTGCATTTATTTTAAACAAAAAAAGTAAAAATAAAACAACAACAAAAAAAATAAAGTGTTGAGAAAAAAAAGAGCAGAAGTAAAATAAAGTGACAGTAGGGAGGCTATATATACAGGGGGGTACCGTTGCAGAGTCAATATGCGGGGGCACCGGCTAGTTGAGGTAGTTGAGGTAATATGTACATGTGGGTAGAGTTAAAGTGACTATGCATAAATACTTAACAGAGTAGCAGCAGCGTAAAAAGGATGGGGTGGGGGGGCAGTGCAAATAGTCCAGGTAGCCATGATTAGCTGTTCAGGAGTCTTATGGCTTGGGGGTAGAAGCTGTTGAGAAGTCTTTTGGACCTAGACTTGGCACTCCGGTACCGCTTGCCGTGCGGTAGCAGAGAGAACAGTCTATGACTAGGGTGGCTGGAGGCTTTGACAATTTTGAGGGCCTTCCTCTGACACCGCCTGGTATAGAGGTCCTGGATGGCAGGAAGCTTTGCCCCAGTGATGTACTGGGCCGTACGCACTACCCTCTGTAGTGCCTTGCGGTCGGAGGCCAAGCAGTTGCCATACCAGGCGGTGATGCAACCAGTCAGGATGCTCTCGATGGTGCAGCTGTAGAATTTTTTGAGGATCTGAGGACCCATGCCAAATCTTTTTAGTCTCCTGAGGGGGAATAGGCTTTGTCGTGCCCTCTTCACGACTGTCTTGGTGTGTTTGGACCATGATAGTTCGTTGGTGATGTGGACACCAAGGAACTTGAAGCTCTCAACCTGTTCCACTACAGCCCCGTCGATGAGAATGGGGGCGTGCTCAGTCCTCTTTTTTTTCCTGTAGTCCACAATCATCTCCTTTGTCTTGGTCACGTTGAGGGAGAGGTTGTTGTCCTGGCACCACACGGCCAGATCTCTGACCTCCTCCCTATAGGCTGTCTCATCGTTGTCGGTGATCAGGCCTACCACTGTTGTGTCGTCGGCAAACTTAATGATGGTGTTGGAGTCGTGCCTGGCCATGCAGTCATGGGTGAACAGAGAGTACAGGAGGGGACTGAGCACGCACCCCTGAGGGGCCCCGTGTTGAGGATCAGTGTGGCAGATGTGTTGTTACCTACCCTTACCACCTGGGGGCGGCCCGTCAGGAAGTCCAGGATCCAGTTGCAGAGGGAGGTGTTTAGTCCCAGGATCCTTAGCTTAGTGATGAGCTTAGAGGGCACTATGGTGTTGAATGCTGAGCTGTAGTCAATGAATAGCATTCTCACGTAGGTGTTCCTCTTGTCCAGGTGGGAAAGGGCAGTGTGGAGTGCAATAGAGATTGCATCATCTGTGGATCTGTTGGGGCGGTATGCAAATTGGAGTGGGTCTAGGGTTTCTGGGATAATGCTGTTGATGTGAGCCATGACCAGCCTTTCAAAGCACTGCATGGCTACAGACGTCAGTGCTACGGGTCGGTAGTCATTTAGGCAGGTTATCTTAGAGTCCTTGGGCACGGGGACTATGGTGGTCTGCTTGAAACATGTTGGTATTACAGACTCAGTCAGGGACATGTTGAAAATGTCAGTGAAGACACTTGCCAGTTGGTCAGCACATGCTCGGAGTACACGTCCTGGTAATCCGTCTGGCCCTGCGGCCTTGTGAATGTTGACCTGCTTAAAAGTCTTACTCACATCGGCTACGGAGAGCGTGATCACATAGTCATCCGGAACAGCTGGTGCTCTCATGCATGCTTCAGTGTTGCTTGCCTCGAAGCGAGCATAGAAGTGGTGTACAGCATGTGCTGACCAACTGGCAAGTGTCTTCACTGACATTTTCAACATGTCCCTGACTGAGTCTGTAATACCAACATGTTTCAAGCAGACCACCATAGTCCCCGTGCCCAAGGACTCTAAGATAACCTGCCTAAATGACTACCGACCCGTAGCACTGACGTCTGTAGCCATGAAGTGCTTTGAAAGGCTGGTCATGGCTCACATCAACAGCATTATCCCAGAAACCCTAGACCCACTCCAATTTGCATACCGCCCCAACAGATCCACAGATAATGCAATCTCTATTGCACTCCACACTGCCCTTTCCCACCTGGACAAGAGGAACACCTACGTGAGAATGCTATTCATTGACTACAGCTCAGCATTCAACACCATAGTGCCCTCTAAGCTCATCACTAAGCTAAGGATCCTGGGACTAAACACCTCCCTCTGCAACTGGATCCTGGACTTCCTGACGGGCCGCCCCCAGGTGGTAAGGGTAGGTAACAACACATCTGCCACACTGATCCTCAACACGGGGGCCCCTCAGGGGTGCGTGCTCAGTCCCCTCCTGTACTCTCTGTTCACCCATGACTGCATGGCCAGGCACGACTCCAACACCATCATTAAGTTTGCCGACGACACAACAGTGGTAGGCCTGATCACCGACAACGATGAGACAGCCTATAGGGAGGAGGTCAGAGACCTGGCCGTGTGGTGCCAGGACAACAACCTCTCCCTCAACGTGACCAAGACAAAGGAGATGATTGTGGACTACAGGAAAAAAAAGAGGACTGAGCACGCCCCCATTCTCATCGACGGGGCTGTAGTGGAACAGGTTGAGAGCTTCAAGTTCCTTGGTGTCCACATCACCAACGAACTATCATGGTCCAAACACACCAAGACAGTCGTGAAGAGGGCACGACAATGCCTATTCCCCCTCAGGAGACTGAAAAGATTTGGCATGGGTCCTCAGATCCTCAAAAAATTCTACAGCTGCACCATCGAGAGCATCCTAACTGGTTGCATCACCGCCTGGTATGGCAACTGCTTGGCCTCCGACCGCAAGGCACTACAGAGGGTAGTGCGTACGGCCCAGTACATCACTGGGGCCAAGCTTCCTGCCATCCAGGACCTCTATACCAGGCGGTGTCAGAGGAAGGCCCTCAAAATTGTAAAAGACTCCAGCCACCCTAGTCATAGACTGTTCTCTCTGCTACCGCACGGCAAGCGGTACCGGAGTGCCAAGTCTAGGTCCAAAAGACTTCTCAACAGCTTCTACCCCCAAGCCATAAGACTCCTGAAAAGCTAATCATGGCTACCCGGACTATTTGCACTGCCCCCCCACCCCATCCTCCTGTTGGTTAAGGGCTGTAAGTAAGCATTTCACTGTGATGTCTGCACCTGTTGTATTCGGCGCATGTGACCAATAAAATTTGATTTGATTTGATTTATAGCTCAGTTGGTTGAGCATGGCGCTTGCAACGCCAGGGTTGTGGGTTCGTTTCCCACGGGGGGCCAGTATGAAAATGTATGCACTCACTAACTGTAAGTCGCTCTGGATAAGAGTGTCTGCTAAATGACTAAAATGTAAAAATGTTATAGGTTAAGAGCTTTTGTGAAAGAGCATGGTTAGAAAGATATGGCATATAGAAGCAAACCGGATGGACATCATGAAAATGATCGGAGAGGTTGAGGGTAGAGGAAGTTCAGGAGTAAAAACAAACAAAATAGAATTATTGTAAAATTGACTGTCCATAAAATGTATATAGTAAATATAAGCTGGAAGTAGAGGCCTAAGCATTGTTGTTCACTAGTTTACTCCAATTAGGGAAGGGGTGGTGGGGTTGGAAAGTAATAAAGTAAAAAAAAAATAATGTTAAGGATATGTATGTGTATGTATGTATGTATGTATGTATGTATGTATGTATGTATGTGTGTGTGTGTGTGTATGTATGTATGTATGTATGTACAGTGAGGGAAAAAAGTATTTGATCCCCTGCTGATTTTGTACGTTTGCCCACTGACAAAGAAATGATCAGTCTATAATTTTAATGGTAGGTTTATTTGAACAGTGAGAGACAGAATAACAACAAAAAAATCCAGAAAAACGCATGTCAAAAATGTTATAAATTGATTTGCATTTTAATGAGGGAAATAAGTATTTGACCCCTCTGCAAAACATAACTTAGTACTTGGTGGCAAAACCCTTGTTGGCAATCACAGGGGTCAGACGTTTCTTGTGGTTGGCCACCAGGTTTGCACACATCTCAGGAGGGATTTTGTCCCACTCCTCTTTGCAGATCTTCTCCAAGTCATTAAGGTTTCGAGGCTGACGTTTGGCAACTCGAACATTCAGCTCCCTCCACAGATTTTCTATGGGATTAAGGTCTGGAGACTGGCTAGGCCACTCCAGGACCTTAATGTGCTTCTTCTTGAGCCACTCCTTTGTTGCCTTGGCCGTGTGTTTTGGGTCATTGTCATGCTGGAAGACCCATCCACGACCAATTTTCAATGCCCTGGCTGAGGGAAGGAGGTTCTCACCCAAGATTTGACGGTACATGGCCCCGTCCATCGTCCCTTTGATGCGGTGAAGTTGTCCTGTCCCCTTAGCAGAAAAACACCCCCAAAGCATAATGTTTCCACCTCCATGTTTGATGGTGGGGATGGTGTTCTTGGGGTCATAGGCAGCATTCCTCCTCCTCCAAACACGGCGAGTTGAGTTGATGCCAAAGAGCTCCATTTTGGTCTCATCTGACCACAACACTTTCACCCAGTTCTCCTCTGAATCATTCAGATGTTCATTGGCAAACTTCAGACGGGCATGTATATGTGCTTTCTTGAGCAGGGGGACCTTGCGGGCGCTGCAGGATTTCAGTCCTTCAAGGCGTAGTGTGTTACCAATTGTTTTCTTGGTGACTATGGTCCCAGCTGCCTTGAGATCCTCCCGTGTAGTTCTGGGCTCATTCCTCACCGTTCTCATGATCATTGCAACTCCACAAGGTAAAATCTTGCATGGAGCCCCAGGCCAAGGGAGATTGACAGTTATTTTGTTTCTTACATTTGCGAATAATCGCACCAACTGTTGTCACCTCCCTTTAAGAGTGTGCTCCTAATCTCAGCTTGTTACCTGTATAAAAGACACCTGGGAGCCAGAAATCTTTCTGATTGAGAGGCGGTCAAATACTTATTTCCCTCATTAAAATGCAAATCAATTTATAACATTTTTGACATGCGTTTTTCTGGATATTTTTTTTGTTATTCTGTCTCTCACTGTTCAAATAAACCTACCATTAAAATTATAGACTGATCATTTCTTTGTCATTGGGCAAACTTACAAAATCAGTAGGGGATCAAATACTTTTTTCCCTCACTGTTTGTATGGATGTGTGTGTGTGTGTGTATGTATGTATGTATACATATATATATATATATATATCTACCCCCTAAAAAAAAAGGAGGCCTACAATCCTGACTCAGTTACACCAGTTCTGTCAGGAGGAATGGGCCAAAATTCACCCAATTTTTTTTGGGAAGCTTGTGGAAGGCTACCCGCAAACGTTTGACCCAAGTTAAACAATTTAAAGGCAATGCTACCAAATACTAATTGAGTGTATGTAAACTTCTGACCCACTGGGAATGTGATGAAAGAAATAAAAGCTTAAATAAATAATTCTCTCTACTATTATTCTGATATTTCACATTCTTAAAATAAAGTGGTGATCCTAACTGACCTAAGACAGGGAATTTTTACAAGGATTAAATGTCAGGAATTGTGAAAAACTGAGTTTAAATTAATTTGGCTAAGGTGTATGTAAACTTCCGACTTCAACTGTATAGTAGGCCTAGCCTATAGAAAGCTGATGGGATCCTCCTCGTTTTGATAGAGGCCATCACTCTGTTTTCTCGTGCAATTGCATAGCCTATAGAAATGTTGCACAACATGAGCTCATGGGCTCTCATTGTTATGATGAGTTTCTCGGGTATCAAGTAATTCATGATGCAATAAGATATTTAACACTTAGCTGGGGAGTTCATATAAGTATTTAATAGGTACCATGGTTCGTTATAACAGAAGGACAGGGCTCTGCCTCTTACCATTTCGAACTAACTTGAACAAAGAGACCCTCTCACTTATATACCCTCTGTTACACGTTTCTTCAACCACATCTGGTACCCATCAGTGTATCACCTTTGGTATGATGTTCTTACTGTGGAATGCAGAGTTTGGTTTTCGCCAGGCATTACTGGAACCGTGTCGTCCAAAAAGTTATACTTTTGAATCATCTGTCCATAGAACGTTCTTCCAAGAGTCTTGATGATCATCCAGGTGCTTTTTGGCAAACTTGAGTCAACTTTTTGGATGAGATGGGTCTCATTATGCCTGGCGAAAACCAAACACTGCATTCCACAGTAAGAACATCATACCAAAGGTCAAGCATGGTGGTGGTGGTGTGATGGTTTGGGGATGCTTTGCTGCCTCAGGACCTGGACGACTTGCCTTAATAGAAGGAACCATGAATTCTGCTCTGTATCAGAGAATTCTACAGGAGAATGTCAGACCATCCGTCTGTGAGCTGAAGCTGAAGCGCAGCTGGGTCATGCAGCAAGACAATGATCCAAAACACAAGTCTACATGAAAATTGCTAAAAAGCAACAAATTGGAAGTTTTGGAATGGCCTAGTCAAAGTCCAGACCTAATCCCAATTGAGATGTTGTGGCTGGACTTGAAACGAGCAGTTCATGCTTGAAAACCCACACGTCACTGAGTTAAAGCAGTTCTGCATGGAAGAGTGGGCCAGAATTCCTCCACAGCAACGTGAGAGACTGATCAACAACTACAGGAAGCATTTGGTTGGAGTCATTGCAGCTAAAGGTGGCACAACCAGTTATTGAGTGTAAGGGGGCAATTACTTTTTCACACAGGGGAATTGGGTGTTGCATAACTTTGTTTATTAAATAAATGAAATAAATATGTAATTGTTGTGTTATTTGTTCACTTATGTTCCCTTTATCTAATATTAGGTTTTGGTTGAAGATCTGATAACATTCAGTATCACAAATATGCAAAAGTAGAGAAAATTAGAAAGGGGGCAAATTATTTTTCATAGCACTGTATATGCTAAGCTTATATGGATAATCTTATATGGATCACCACTTTTGCGGCCTTATGTCATTTTGTAGTACTCGCCAATGTGTGTTACAACATGGTATTAAGACGCATTAGTCCCCTCACTGTGTAGACATAACCGCTGGCTGTTTTCCTGGGAGGGTTGTACCAAAACTGGTTCTCACTGATGGCAACCTTGAGTGTCTCCTTGAGAGTTGTCAGTTTCATGTCAACCACTGACATTATACTTTATGGCCTGGACTTCTGAAGAGGTGAAAGGTTAGATATATAACACACACACACACTCACTCACTCTCACACACACACGCACACACATACTCCTCAGTGGATCCCAACCTCCCCCGTGGACCTATCTGTCATGTACAGGGCTCTAAAGTGCGACAAATCTGGTCGCATATGCAACAAAATATTTTGCTTTGCGACCTGGAGTTATATTTTGGGAGCACCAGTGCGAATTCAATGCATAACAATATATCACCGCAACACCTCTACACTGCTCAAACAAGACAGGCTGCCTCCTATGGCTGCTTGCTTCCAGTTCCTTCCTGTGCCACACACACCAAGCCCTGCCCCCTGTTATTCAAGCAGGCAGCACACAGTAGTGATGGGAAGTTTGGCTCTTTTTACTGACTCGTTCAGTCAAAATAACACATTTTCCAACTAATTTCGTTCATTTGAGTCAGTAATGCCCAGAGCACGCAGGACCCCCACCTGCGAACGATGAACTGAAAACTTGAAATAGTCTTAATACTACAAGCCTCTCATTCACATCTCGTTCACCATAGGGGGCACGCAGGACCCCCTACCAGTGAACAATGAACTGAAAACTCGAAAGAGTCACGATTTTACAAGTCTCTCGTTCACATCTCGTTCACCATAGGGGGCTTATTGGAGCTGTCATTTGTGACTGAGACTTGTAAACGTGTGCTTTAAACAATGTACATTTGTTGATTGCTAGGCATACAAATACAATTATTTCTTGATACATTTAAAAGAAGGTCTAGTTGTGGCCGCAACCGGTCTAGATTGTGAACTGCAGTTCCCCAAACGATTCGTTCTCAAGTTCGAGTTTGTTTTGTTTTGGTTCTACAAAGCTGTGTCCATCATAACATTCAACAATCAATTAATTACATTTCTTCTTGCACCATGTGATCAATTATCAGTTCTTAACATGTATTTTTCTTCTCTATTTTCCTGTGCGCATATGACAGACAGTTGGTGGTTGGAGCACGTCTTTGGAGCCGTGGAGCCAGAGGAGCGTGTATTAATCCTGCTGTAGGACTCATTACAGCCAACTGGTCAAATGAACGACTAAAATGAATGAATCACTCAGAAAAATGAATCATGACTCTTGAGTCTGTAAAAATAGTCATTCAAAAAGAATGAATCATTCGTGAACTGCACATCATTAGCACACAGTTCCTCCACGCTGTTTATTCTCTCAGCATACTGTCAATTCATGCACTCGGCAGCTGGGGAAGCATGGAGAGGCCAGAGATAGCCAGACTTGTAAATTGGGCTAAGTAACAGAAGTTGGGTTTTGGAGAAACACCATCAGTGCGTGCTCCGCAAGCAATACAACGGATGAAGGCGCGGCAAGAGCACGGTGAACGGATAGACATGTTTATGGACAGCGAGGAAGAAGGAGAAGAGCCGAGTGTGGTGGGAAGATATGTGTTGAGGAAGAATGGCGCCAAGTACAAACCATATTCTGCTGCCTCTGATGGCGCAGAAATTGAACCTGACGAGAGTGATGGATGAATTACCTATGGTGGCAGGTGTTGTGAAGACCTCTGAGTACGAACCTCGCCCCGATGGTCATGCAAAGGATGATTTGGGCCCAGTAGGAGTGACATTTTTGGAGAAAGTGGATCCCTACCTTTTGGCTGATCCATATGTAGTCTCAGGCTGGGTAGAAAATAAGTTGGGTACTGTTCAATTTGTGAAGGTAGCTCGAAGTGGATTTTATGGATTTCTTCCGTTCAGAGGGAGCAGGCGCTTTGCGTCACACGACTAGGGACAAGACCTGTGACTTGCTTTGCTCTCCGGAGCAGGGCACCTTTGAAAGGAGTGATTAGGATATGTCAGTTATCAAGTGAGAGCTTCTGTGCCGAACCCACTAAAGTGTTTCAGATGCCAAGCTTATGGTCATGTTGCAGCAGTGTGTAGGAGGGCAATTCCAAGATGTGAGAAGTGTACAGGAGGGCATGGGACAAAGGAATGTGTAGTATCGGTGGGAAAAACTGTGTGTCAATTGTGGGGGTGCCCATGTTGTTGGGGGATCAGAAGTGTCCAGTGCGAGAGAGACAGATTGAGATTGCCAGGGTCAGAGTAGAACAGAAGGTGTCGTATGCTGAGGCAGTGAAGAGAGTAGAGGATGATGGGTCCAAGGGTGAGTAGTAGGTCTAGGCCAATACAGAGTGATATGAATGTGTGCTTCAGGAAGGTTGGCTTTTTAGCATTCATTGCCATGGTTATCAACTGTACCGCAGAAATGGAACGTAAATCACAGAAAATATATGTTGTGGTGGCAGCTGCAGAGAAGTACTTGGGTGTACAAGAGTTACAAGGTGTGTTGAATGAAAGAGTCCTGTCGTCCCAGGCCGTCGGCCTGGTGTAGGATCAGTTAGGGTCAAAGTAGTGGAATGGGGTGGTGATTTTCTTTTTTATTAAATAGTGGTATATACTGTAGGTTAGTTGGTGGTGCAATTTTTTCCTTTTTCCTTTTCCCTGTTCCTTTTTTATTTTTGTATCATAAAATGTAACGTGATTGAACACACACTACCGCACAGTAGGTGATGCCATGCACAAACAAAACGTGTGAACGCCATGATACCGAAGAAGAAGAAGAAGAATGAATGCACTCAGCATATTCTTCCAAAACAAGAATGATGCCGCTTTCCACGTTGCTTCTAAATATGAATCCACATGTTTTCTCTATTATACTATTAGTTTGTGTATCTTGCTCTCTGCAAAACGCGAGTTAGTCTAAGGAAGCTGGCATGTGCCTAAAATAATGCTAATCGATCATGCTAATGGTTAACTAGCTAGCTGGCTAGCTAAATTCCACTTAGCTAAATGCTCTAGCTAGGGCAAAGCAAACATTAACTCTAATACAGGTTGCTACCAGTGGTGGTATAGATCAGCATGTTGTTTGTGCAATTAGAAGGCTATTCTAAAATCTTTGTCTAAATGCAACATCTATTCAAATGTGATTAGGGTCCCCTAGTAAACACTAACCAACACTTTGGTTCCTACCCTGTCCTAACTCCTATCTGGCTTTTGCATTTGTTGTCATGCCAACCAACACCAACCATAGAAAAGTGATATCTTCTTCAGGAGATGTGCTTCAAAAGTAAGTAGGATTCATATAGGCCCAATGTACAGATGTAGGATCTTAATTTTATCACTCTTTTGTTGCTGAGAATGTTCCTGCCAATCAGGAAATACAAACGTGTAGTGTATTTGAGTTAGAAAAATGCACAAAAAGAATGTAACATTTCAGACCTGATTTGCCCTAACGAAAAATTAATCAACCCCTACAAAAATAGCAATTACTATAATCCACAAAATAATTCACATTTCCTGTTGCTGCAGTATTATTGTCCTGCTGTAGCAAACTGGCTCAAATTAAGATCCTACATCTGTAGGCTATATCTACATTAATTTCTAATCTATTTTTATGGTGCTCCTGAATTTTATGTGGTGCTCCTAACTTTTCTAAATTAGCAGCACCAGTGCTACCAATACATTTTTTTCATTTAGAGCGCTGGCCATGTATATTCTGTATTCCAGTGTCAATTCACTTTTTCACTCCCCTGGGAAAAAAAGGTCAACAAAAGAGTGACAGAGTTATGGGTCAGTACAGAAAAATCTCCCAGAGTCCTCTTTGTGTGTTACTCACAGCCCATTTCCCTCCATTCCTCTATCTGCACTCTGCTGCCATTTAAGGGCAATCTGGATGAAGGACAAAAGCACTTCCTAACCAGCTGTAAATATGCCAGGAATAGAGAGATCATCAGCCAGGCAAGAGACAAAGGTGACACACACACAGAGACACACACATACACACAGAGGGTTTGTTTGCCACCCCCCTTTGCCTGGCCCTAAAAAGAGAGATTGTTCTCTCAAAGCCCCTACCTAGTTCTATTAAGCTGAACTGATTTTATCTCGCAGTGATGTTTTGTGTTCTTGACCCACTGTTTTTAGCAAAGCACCATGTGAGAGGTAGTGTGTGTGTGTGTGTGCATGTGTGTATGTGCGTGCAAGCGTGTGTGCGTCTGTGTGTAAAGCACAGCAGCATGCCGAGGCTGGTCTAGATGACATTACACGAAGATTACCCATTGGGGTGGAGGAGGGTGGGGGAGGTGTGAAGGGGGGTTAAGTGACCAGCAGGAGGATAGAGCTCTGTGCTCAGCAGTGCAGTGTGAAGGTCAGCCCTCTAGGGGGCATCACAGCTTTGGACACTGGCCATACATCCACTCTCCATAGACTCTCCTTGAAGAGGACTGCAATGCAGCTGAGATGGTTTTTCCTTTGAAATGTCCCTAATTTGATCTGATTTTGCAATTCCATATATACTTTTTATCCTTGGTCCATTGTCCTGATTCTGCCTCCTCAACCCTCCTCTCCTCCCTTTCTGCATCCTTCGACTTTCTATGTCCCCTATCCTCCCGGCCGGCTCGGTCCTCCCCTCCTGCTCCGTGGCTTGACGACTCCTTGCGAGCTCACAGAACAGGACTCCGGGCAGCCGAGCGGAAATGGAGGAAAACTAGACTCCCTGTGGACCTGGCATCTTTTCACTCACTCCTCTCTACATTTTCTTCCTCTGTTTCTGCTGCTAAAGCCACTTTCTACCACTCAAAATTCCAAGCATCTGCCTCTAACCCTAGGAAGCTCTTTGCCACCTTCTCCTCCCTGCTGAATCCCCCCCCCCCCCCCCCCCCCTCTCTGTGGATGACTTCGTCAACCATTTTGAAAAGAAGGTTGACGACATCCGATCCTCGTTTGTTAAGTCAAATGACACCGCTGGTCCTGCTCACACTGCCCTACCCTATGCTTTGACTTCTTTCTCTCCTCTCTCTCCAGATGAAATTTTGCGACTTGTGACGGCCGGCCGCCCAACCACCTGCCCGCTTGACCCTATCTCCTCCTCTCTTCTCCAGACCATTTCCGGAGACCTCCCTTACCTCACCTCGCTCAACATCTCATCCTTGACCGCTGGCTATGTCCCTTCCGTCTTCAAGAGAGCGAGAGTTGCACCCCTTCTCAAAAAACCTACACTCGATCCCTCCGATGTCAACAACTACAGACCAGTATCCCTTCTTTCTTTTCTCTCCAAAACTCTTGAGCGTGCCGTCTATAGTCAACTCTCTTGCTATCTCTCTCAGAATGACCTTCTTGATCCAAACCAGTCAGGTTTCAAGACTGGTCATTCAACTGAGACTGCTCTTCTCTGTGTCACGGAGGCTCTCCGCACTGCTAAAGCTAACTCTCTCTCCTCTGCTCTCGTCCTTCTAGACCTATCTGCTGCCTTTGATACTGTGAACCATCAGATCCTCCTCTCCACCCTCTCCGAGTTGGGCATCTCCGGCGCGGCTCACTCTTGGATTGCGTCCTTCCTGACAGGTCGCTCCTACCAGGTGGCGTGGCGAGAATCTGTCTCCGCACCACGTGCTCTCACCACTGGTGTCCCCCAGGGCTCAGTTCTAGGCCCTCTCCTATTCTCGCTATACACCAAGTCACTTGGCTCTGTCATATCCTCACATGGCCTCTCCTATCATTGCTACGCAGACGACACACAATTAATCTTCTCCTTTCCCCCTTCTGATAACCAGGTGGCGAATCGCATCTCTGCATGTCTGGCAGACATATCAGTGTGGATGACGGATCACCACCTCAAGCTGAACCTCGGCAAGACAGAGCTGCTCTTCCTCCCGGGGAAGGACTGCCCATTCCATGATCTTGCCATCACGGTTGACAACTCCGTTGTGTCCTCCTCCCAGAGTGCAAAGAGCCTTGGCGTGACCCTGGACAACACCCTGTCGTTCTCCGCTAACATCAAGGCGGTGACCCGATCCTGTAGGTTCATGCTCTACAACATTCGCAGAGTACATCCCTGCCTTACACAGGAAGCGGCACAGGTCCTAATCCAGGCACTTGTCATCTCCCGTCTGGATTACTGCAACTCGCTGTTGGCTGGGCTGCCTGTGCCATTAAACCCCTACAACTCATCCAGAACGCCGCAGCCCGTCTGGTGTTCAACCTTCCCAAGTTCTCTCACGTCATCCCGCTCCTCCGCACACTCCACTGGCTTCCAGTTGAAGCTCGCATCTGCTACAAGACCATGGTGCTTGCCTACGGAGCTGTGAGGGGAACGGCACCTCCGTACCTTCAGGCTCTGATCAATCCCTACACTCAAACGAGGGCATTGCGTTCATCCACCTCTGGCCTGCTGGCCCCCCTATCTCTGCAGAAGCACAGTTCCCGCTCAGCCCAGTCAAAACTGTTCGCTGCTCTGGCACCCCAATGGTGGAACAAGCTCCCTCACGACGCCAGGACAGCGGAGTTACTCACCACCTTCCGGAGACACTTGAAACCCCACCTCTTTAAGGAATACCTGGGATAGGATAAAGTAATCCTTCTACCCCCCCTTACCCCACCCAAAAAAATAAAAAATAAAATATTAATTGTAAAGTGTTTGTCCCACTGGCTATCATAAGGTGAATGCACCAATTTGTAAGTCTGCTAAATGACGAAAATGTAAATGTAAATGTAAATGTGGCAGGAAGGAATATAGAATATGCCAGACTGCATGGACCAAGGCCACTGGTCATGCTTTTTCCCACTCTCTCATCATTTGACACCAGGCTGAGTGTCTACTACAGTCACAAAAGCAGTCTTGTTCATTTTGTCTGGAATTAACTTGACTGGGAGATGAATGTGGTTCAAAATGAATGTCTTTACCACATACTTCATTGGATTACTACAGTGAAGCTACAGGTAACTGCCAAAATAAAATAAACACATTTGAGTAAATTAAGGAATACAAAGTATATTGAAATCAGGTGCTTCCACACAGGTGTGGTTCTTGAGTTAATTACGCAATTAACATCTCATCATGCTTTGGGTTATGTATAAAAATGCCCAGTTGTCCATTATTTTGGCTACCATGGCTAGAAGAAGAGATCTGTGACTTTGAAACAGGGGTCTTAAAAGAGCATAGGGGGTTTAAAGGATGTGTGTGTGTGTGTGTGTGTGTGTGTGTGTGTGTGTGTGTGTGTGTGTGTGTGTGTGTGTGTGTCTCAGTCACCAGCTCTCAACCCAATTGAACACTTATGGGAGATTCTGGAGCGGCACCTGAGACAGCGTTTTCTACCAGCCTTAACAAAACACTAAATGATAGAATTTCTCGTGGAAGAATGGTGTCGCATCCCTCCAATAGAGTTCCAGACACTTGTAGAATCTATGCCAAGGTGCATTGAAGCTGTTCTGGCAGCTCGTGGTGGCCCAACGCCCTATTAAGATGACTTTATGTTTGTGTTTCCTTTATTTTGGCAGTTACCTGTATTTTGAAGCTCATATAGTAAACAACACACATAGCATTATACAGAAAACAACCCTAAAGATAGATTCTCATCAAATGTTCCTCATCAAATCAAGCCAGACACACAAACATACAAAGTTGCCACATCTGCAGCAAAATACGAGCCCTTGACTCTGAGACATCAAAAATAAAGTCCTTGTTCCCCTCCTCCTCCTTCTCCCTCTCTCCCTCCCTCCTCTGTTGCAGTCTCTCATCCTGCCCTCCCCATTTCATATTTCACACACTTTTCCTGCTCTCCCTCTCTCCATTTCACTGATGCCATCTTCCTGCATTCTCCTCACCGTTGTTTCATCTTGAGTCTCCGTACAATAGCAGGAACTTGGCTCAGAGCATCAGTACTAGCAGGCTCTTTCTGTCCAACCCCCCTAAAGACATTTACCTATTCACAGAGCTGGAATGAAAACAACAATTTCATTTCCAGCTGGTCCTAGTATTCATGGCTGGACGGCTGGACGGTTCTAGCATTCCCCAACCTTTTGAGCCGCCCTCCTTTTCCACAACAGCTGCTAAAATTAGTGGCACACATTTTCAGGCTGGTATTGTTTTCAGGCCATGATGAATTAGCTTATCTCCCATTTCTACTACCTGTCTCATCACAGACTATACTGACAACAACTCCTACATGTAACGAAGAAATAGGTTTACACAATTCAAAAGATCCATCCCAGTTGGGTAAAAACTGGTTGAAATTACATAATTTGGTCCAGTTTTGACCAGTTTTGTGCAGTTCTGGGCAGAGAGTTCAACAAACCAAAACAACGTTGTCCTCTTAAATGTGCTGCTTCCTGACCAGGTCCTTCCTGATTTGCTCTGTGTTCTTCCTCCTCAGTGAGTTGGTGGCCAGAGGTGCTGCAGCTGGAGCCACCCTGCACCGCTGGAGCTTCCAGGAATGACGGGGCCAACCCACCGCAGCCGGCCCCCTCGCAGCACCTGACCTGAGTCACCTGACCTGACTCACCTGACCCATCATGGAGCTCAAGGTCTGGGTGGACGGGGTCCAGAGGGTTGTTTGTGGGGTCACCGAGGCAACCACCTGCCAGGAAGTGGTCATCGCTCTGGCTCAGGCCATAGGTGAGTGTTCTCTGACCTATGACTCTTAAAGACATATTCCGGAGGATTGAAAACGACCTCGTTATTTTTTAAACCTCCCATTTTGGACTTTGTATGGCTCATACATGCATAATAAATGATCTACAGTCCTCTGCCAGCGGAAAGGGGCACAGAATCCTTACATTCTAACCTGCCATCATTTAGTGCATGAAATCTACATGCTCGTTCCTGTCATGTAGTGAATGCGTGCTCTGAAGCAAGTGGGATTAGTGGCTGCATGCGCTTACCATTAGTTCTTTTGATAACAGCGAAAATACACTGAATAAATCGATCAATTTCATGCATCAGAAGTTAGAAAGCATCCAAAATTAGAAGTTAGATCTATTAGACCTCTGTAGTAGTTGCATTTCTCTCTTTCAATACATTTCTGCGAACCAGCAAATGTTGTGCGCTAAAGATGTCGATGTCAACCCGATCAGCAGGTATGTGCACAGATAGAGGTATTTTTCAATTCTATGAGAAAAGTGCCCTTTCAGATTCGTGGCAATATTTTATTATTACATTTTTATTTAACTTTTAGTCTATTTCCTCTCTTATTTAAATGAATTCCCCATCAAACTATTTAATTTCTCATTTGTTAATCCCATTCCTCTGTCCCCACTTGAGGGCACACTGACTGCACTCGTCCTGCAGGCAGAGGCTACCGGCCAGGGCTCGAAATTCAGGGCATCCCGGGACGATAAAACATATGTCTGGGATGGTTCAAAACAGACTCTGGGACAGTTCTGGGATGATAGATCCAAAATTCATACAATCACTGTACATCATAATTTTTTTTTAAAGCAATGAGGTTGATGCAACAGATCAGAAGGTTTACCTTAAAATATTGATAAACTATTATTTCTTCACATTATAAGCGCAGCAATGCGCACACGGCAGTAGGCTAAGCGCGAACATTCCAAAATGGAATTAGCGGGAACACATGTTCTAAAAAGCGCACCGCACATGTGGTTTCATGTGACAGAGATGAAAATATCAAAATGTTGAAAGAGGGGAGATCTAAAGATACAACAACTAGCGTGGGTTGCTTATATGACTAGGATTGTGTCTTTGGCTGCTGGACAATGAAAGAAAGTTGATTTGAAAACCAGTAGCACATGGGAGAAATGCTGTTTTCAATGGCATAAGGAAGTGTTTATAAAATAATTCTCTCAACATTTCTATGGTCTGATTTTGGCTAGGCTACTTTGAAACAAGGTAAGACATGCCTCATAAAAGGACATAAAACCTCCAGGTTTTAAACAATTAAGTTTATGGTTAAATAGTTTCAAAAAGTTGGTTGATGTTTGCGGTGTGCAACAGGCACTGGCCTTTCTCTCCGCTCTTGTGACCATTTGATCTGAATGAACCGTGCATCGAGTATTTCGATAGTATGAACAGAATCAAGCCTTTAGACGTTGATGTTAATTATCCTACATTCAATTTGTCAAACATGACTGGCATTGAACCTATATTTATGTAATTTAAAGTCTCATTAAAGTTTGGCTACATTTTCTGGTGCCTCATGTCAGCATCGGTGTGGATATGAGAGGCTGTAGCCAATACACATATCACCTAGGTGAAAAATATTTATGTACATTTATGCAAAATAGATTATAATATTATGCCAATGTTGGACTTTTTAGAGGCATGTTTTTTATGTGAATTTCTGGCTCAGTTGACAGACCCATTTACTATTTCAGTAGTATTAGCCTTTTAAATCACTGTGAATGACCTAGGTCCTAGAGTAGACCCATGTACAGTATATTTTAATTTGGGACGTTCATCTTCAGTTTGGTACGGTTGAAATTGCACTTCGGGACGATTCTGGGACGGTGATGAAAAAAGTATAGAGTCCTGCTATCATCTCATGGGGAATGCTTCAATTCGACTGTTTGTTGGTTTATTAGTAGGCCTACGAGGCAGATGCCAGCAGCAGAATAAACTCCAATCACAGGTAAAGACTAGTTAGTTTCAACATAACTAACTTGCTGATTTACATAATCTACATTCGCTATGATCAGCTGATAGCCCACCCCTCTTTGCCCTCTCTTTGAGCAGTAGGCTGTTAACTTGCTGGGAGGAGTTTGATTTTGCAGAAAATAAAGGCCTATGCTAAAAAATATATGTTGAAATTTGGCTACAGGTGCATTAGATGATTTGCTATGAATGTAATAATTTAAAATCAACAGGTATTATTTAATTTTGGTGTGTGTGTTTTTTGGGAGCAGGTGCCCTTTTTAACTTTGAGCACCTGCCCCTCCAAAGGTCTGTGCACGGCCCTGCCGATCAGAAACACTGTGCTGACAAACTTTTAGCTTCTAAATCGTGTCACTGGTGAATTTTGGAATATATTGCACAATAGGCTATAAGGTTTTAACCAGGCATGCGTCCATTCATTTGTCCCGTTCGCCAATCACGGCAGAACACACATATTGATGCGCTCAAGAAATGCATACTGAAGCAAACTTTCACCCACTTTTTAGACAATAGAATATTGGCCCTAACTTTCTGTGTCAACCATCCATCTGAATCAAATAATTCCATGTGTCCACCTTTTGTCCTTATAAATGTTCACACAGGTATTCCATGATATGGAGTAATAATCCAACACTGCAGTTGAACTGCCAGCGATCATCATTCATCACGTAGGCCAATGCTATATATAATCAATACATGACTTTCAAGGAGTAGGACATTTGATGCAACTTTTCCATTGTATAAAATAAAATTTTCACATTCGCTTGCTCATTTTCCATACTAGTCTGATGAGACCATCCATGCAACTACTGGAATTCGGGAACTGGCCTGCAACAACCAAACGTGATGGACAATGTTTGATTTGCAGTTGGAATGATGTCCAATGAGATTGCATGGTTAAAGTGGGAGGTGGGATCAGGTCGGTCCAGTATTGTCCAATGAAGTTGTGGGGTGAGCCCAACATGCACACCCAACATGAACACCACATAGTTTTTTTTTACTCTCTTTGGGAACACGCTACAGAGGCTCGAGAACAATGATGTGATATTGTATACAAAGACCTGCTTTGGCTTGTGAGCGCTACTTTCAAAATTACTGGCTGAAATTATTCAAAACTTCCGGAAAATCTCTTTAACAAAGGCTTTGTGTGTTGGCTACTAATATTTGAAATATTAGCATTTAAGAATGTAGGCCTATACTTTGTTTTCTGCATGTACTTTCCCCTTCGTTAAGGATGATATTGAATAATAGAATGATAGTATAATGTACCTCTATCCCTAACCTACAGTATTTACCTGTGAGACTGCGTAGCAATATGGCCCAGTGTTACATAGTAGTACTCAAGTATAGCGACAGTGAAGAGGATATACTGATTCTCTGTTGTAATGCGTTGCGCCACTTGCTTGTATAAGAAATGGTGGTTAATTAAACTCAAATTTTAAATCAGGAGCTGTCTTACAATTAGGCTTACTACAGAAAACTAATATTTGTTCCTCTCCTCCTGCCTACGCCTCAATCTGGTGCTGTAGTTAGAGATAGAGAGGGTCTTAGTCAGAAACCCCCTCCATCCATCCCTCCATTCCCCTCTCTCTCAGTGAGAGAAGAGGAATGGAGCAGACTGTATTGACATCACTTCCCATTAAGCGTGGGGCAGGCGGGAGGAGGGAAAGTCTGAGTCATCCCTCCATCTCTCGCAGGCAGGGGGATGCAGAACCACTGACTAAATCCCCCTCCTCTCCTCCTCTCTTCCCTCCTTTCCTACTTTTCATATAGAGGTTCCTATATACAGTACAAATGTCTAATGACGAAATTAATGTTAGGTTTTTGGGGTTTATCTCTAGTTGGGACCAGCATTGGCAAGAGACTGTGTGTATCAGGGGGTTTGCCTCAGTCTCTTTGGCCTTGTTTCTTGTGTGAAAATTGGAAAATGGAAAATAAAATGTCACACTAAAATAAAATGTCCACTAAAGCAAATATCATATTACCTAAAATAAACTAACAGGGTTATTAATCTCTGTTAATAGATAGATGTTAAATTATTCAAGACTCATATATATTCGCATTGCGCTTTTTAATAGCTGACAATGCACTGATAGTTATCCTATTGATCCACATGAAATATGATTACAAAGATAGCTATTATTCAGCTGAGAAGACATACACAAAACTATGCACAAAACATACACTAAAACATACACAAAAGCTGACATAACTGAACTTGTCCTATCTTTTTTTCCCAGGCCGCACTGGGCGCTATACACTGGTGGAGAAATGGCGGGACACAGAGCGCCACCTGGCCCCCCACGAGAGCCCCGTGGCATCCCTCAACACCTGGGGCCAGTATGCCGGTGACGTCCAGCTGATCCTGCACCGCACGGGCCCCTCCCTGACCGAACGGCCCCCCTCCGAGGGTCCCCTGCTCCGGGGCCCAGAGCGCGGCCTCCACCGGCAGAGCCTCCCGCCGCTCGCCAAGCTCCGCCACCCCAGCGAGCACGCCCTCTATCGCCGCGAGCCACGCCGAAAGTCCCTGACCTTCACCGGTGGGCCCCGGGGCCTCCGAGACATCCTGAGTGGAGGCCGAGCAGGGGAGGGGAGGGAGTTCGAGACCAAACGACGACTCCTACTCCAGGGGAACGGTGGGAACCAGAACCACCACCACCATGCAGCAGCAGCAGCCACAGCGGTAGCCCCAGGAGGGGCCGTGTCCCCTGGCATGTGGGCCTGCCGCATGGAGGACCTGGTCAGACTGGTGGGGCTCCAGAGAGAAACTCTTGGCGTGCTGGAGAAGAGGCTGGAGGCCTACGAGGCTGAACTGCAGACCTGGGGTGGACGAGGAGGCGGAGGGGGAGAGGAGGCCAGAGGAGCAGGGGGGCTGATGGAGGAGATAGGGAGGCTGGAGAGACGACTGAGGAAGAACGAGGTGGAAATGGAGGAGGAGGAGTTCTGGGCCAGCGAGCTGCAGATTGAGCTGGAGAGTGAGAGGCAGCTGGAGGACAGGCTTGAGGAGCTGAGAGGGCGTCTTCAGTGCGCTGAGGTCGAGCTGGGGGACAGGATGGCTCTGGTACAGGTGGGTGGGACACACTTCGGATTTATGACCCATGGGCATTAATTAGATACTGTATGATCAAATGGCATGGACACTATTATTGCGCCCATAAATGTTACAATTTATGTTGTGTATTGTGTAAGGGGCTATGCTCTCTCTGGAAAATAATGCATGATGTGAATAGTGAATAGACTAGAATAGTCCCAGTAAGCAAAATTAAATAAGGATTTTCAATTTAATTTCTGAATGAAAGGTGAAAAGGTATTTTCCATATGTTTAAAATACATATTTTCCAGGACATTGAAAAGGCATCTTTTCCGGACGGTAATAAATATGTATTTTCCAGACATGGAAATCAGGTTCATTTTCGGTTCTGAATGAAAGGTGAAAAGGTATTTTCCGTATGTTTAAAATACACATTTTCCAGGAAGTTGAAAAGGCATCGTTTCCAGACTGTAAAAAATATGTATTTTCCGGACATGGAAATCAGGTTCCTTTTCGGTTCTGAATGAAAGGTGAAAAGGTATTTTCCATATGTTTGAAATACATATTTTGCAGGACGTTGAAAAGGCATCTTTTCCGGACTGTAAAAAATATGTATTTTCCGGACATGGAAATCAGGTTCATTTTCGGTTCTGAATGAAAGTTGAAAATAGTTATTTTCCGGATGTTGAAAATACGTACACTACCGTTCAAAAGTTTGGGGTCACTTAGAAATGTCCTTGTTTTCGAAAGAAAAGCACATTGTTAATGTTGTAAATGGCTATTGTAGCTCGAAACTGCTGATTTTTTATGGAATATCTACATAGGCATACAGAGGCCCATTATCAGCAACCATCACTCCTGTGTTCCAATGGGACGTTGTGTTTGCTAATCCAAATTTATCATTTTAAAAGGCTAATTGATCATTAGAAAACCTTTTTGCAATTATGTTAGCACAGCTGAAAACTGTTGTGCTGATTAAAGAAGCAATAAAACTGGCCTTTTTGAGACTAGTTGAGTATCTGGAGCATCAGCAATTGTGGGTTCTATTACAGGCTCAAAATGGCCAGAAACAAATAACTTTCTTCTGAAACTCGTCAGTCTATTCTTGTTCTGAGAAATGAAGGCTATTCCATGCGAGAAATTGCCAAGAAACTGAAGATCTCGTACAACGCTGGTACTACTCCCTTCACAGAACAGTGCAAACTGGCTTTAACCAGAATAGAAAGAGGAGTGGGAGGCCCCGGTGCACAACTGAGCAAGAGGACAAATACATTAGAGTGTCTAGTTTGAGAAACAGACGCCTCACAGGTCCTCAACTGGCAGCTTCATTAAATAGTACCCGCAAAACACCAGTCTCTGTGAAGAGGCGACTCCGGGATGCTGACCTTCTAGGCAGAGTTGCAAAGAAAAAGCCATATCTCAGACTGCCCATCTTAATCTTTTATTTTTATTGGCCAGTCTGAGATATGGCTTTTTCTTTGAAGTTGACGGATACAAATTTGAAACCACTGATCATGAAAATTGGGTGAAACTCCTGGACAAAAGTTGTGATTGTCCATTCCATATTGTCCATTTTACTTTGACCTGTACTGTTTTTAGGATATATTGTTTGTTAACATGACAGTGTTTTTTTGTTGTTGATTGAGTGCCGTCTCATTACATTGTCATACATTTTATCTCCAGCCTGTAGGCGACAGAAAAGGCCACATACAGTACTCTTTCTACCATATCCTATATCTGCTACATGATTTATGTTAATTTTTTGACTGAATGTTGGTGGAGCGCTGCAGAGATGCGTCTCTCCAACAGCACCCTGGAGAGGCACGCTGGGAATGGACAAGCAAAATAATTCCCCCCCCTGCCTTTGAGAAAGTGGGCACTGCTTATCAAAGGGCGGCTTCAGTGCTCACCTAAAAAGCCCACATGCCACTCACTGGTTGAGAGAAATTGTCATTGTTTTTGGGCAGAACTATGTGAGGTTTTATGTGTTGTTGTTGGAGGTGCGTCTTTGTCAGTTTAGCTCAGAAAATGCAGCTGTTGTCAATCTGCCTCCACAGGCAGCCACCTAATCCTGCCTAATGAGCGGGCCGGCCGTGGGCACGACGCACAGCGGAGTGGCACTAACCTTTTGCAGATTGCCATTTGCTTGAAGAATGCTCTTCAAGCAAATCAGAAATGAGTATTTAACAATGCCGGCGTGGTATAATTATGCATTAAGGCACAAGAGGCAGTGCTGTATTATGAATACAGTCACAGGTAAATGCAGTTTTTCGGCCCGACATACAGTACCAGTCAAAGGTTTGGACACACCTAGTCATTCAAGTGTTTTTCTTTATTTTGACTATTTTCTACATTGTAGAATAATAGTGAAGACATCAACTCTATGAAATAACACATATGGAACCATGTAGTAACCAAAAAAGTGTTAAACAAATCTACATATATTTTATATTTGAGATTCTTCAAAGTAGCTACCCTTTGCCTTGATGACAGCTTTGCACACTCTTGGCATTCTCTCAACCAGCTTCATGAGGAATGCTTTTCCAACAGTCTTGAAGGAGTTCCCACATATGCTGAGCACTTGTTGGCTGCTTTTCCTTCACTCTGCGGTCCAATTCATCCCAAACCATTTCAGTTGGGTTGAGGTCGGGTGATTGTGGAGGCCAGGTCATCTGATGCAGCACTCCATCACGCTCCTTCTTGGTCAAATAGCCCTTACACAGCCTGGAGGTGTGTTTTGGGTCATTGCCCTGTTGAAAAACAAATGATAGTCCCACTAAGTCCAAACCAGATGGGATGGCGTATCGCTGCAGAATGCTGTGGTAGCCGTACTTGTTAAGTGTGCCTTGAATTCTAAATAAATCACAGAGAGTGTCACCAGCAAAGCACCATCACACCTCCTCCTCCATGCTTCATGGTGGGAACCACACATGTGGAGATCATCCGTTCACCTACTCTGCATCTCACAAAGACACAGTGGTTGGAACCAGAAATCTCAAATTTGGACTCATCAGACCAAAGAACAGATTTCCACCGGTCTAATGTCCATTGTTTATGTTTCTTGGCCCAAGCAAGTCTCTTCTTATTATTGGTGTCCTTTAGTAGTGTTTTTGTTTGCAGCAATTCGACCATGAAGGCCTGATTCACGCAGTCTCCTCTGAACAGTTGATGTTGAGATGTGTCTGTTACTTGAACTCTGTTAAGCATTTATTTGGGCTACAATCTAACGTGCAGTTAACTCTAATGAACTTATCCTCTGCAGCAGAGGTAACTCTGGGTCTTCCTTGATGGTTTTTACGACTGCACTTGAAGAAACTTTTAAAGTTCTTGAAATGTTCCAGATTGACTGACCTTCATGTCTTAAAGTAATGATGGACTGTCGTTTCTCTTTGCTTATTTGAGCTGTTCTTGCCATAATATGGACTTGGTCTTTTACCAAATAGGGCTATCTTCTGTATACCACCCCTACCTTGTCACAACACAACTGATTGGTTCAAATGCATTAAGAAGGAAAGTAATTCCATAAATTAACTTTTAAATCTCTTAATTGAAATGCATTCCAGGTGACTACCTCATGAAGCTGGTTGAGAGAATGCCAAGAGAGTGCAAAGCTGTCATCAAGGCATAGGGTGGCTACTTTGAAGAATCTCAAATATAAAATATATTTAGATTTACTTAACACTTTTTTGGTTACTACATGATTCCATATGTGTTATTTCATAGTTTTGATGTCTTCACTATTATTCTACAATGTAGAAAATAAAGAAAAACCCTGGACGCTCCAATCAGTTTTATAAATTGTTATAATCACATAACATTAAAGGTGTGCAGGCACCTTGCATCATCATTTTAATGCCTATCCTCTCTCTGAATTTCTCACTGTGCCTTTCTATGCACTTCCATCTATATCAGGGTTTCCTTTACTCGGTCCTGGGGCCCCCCCTGGGTGCAGGTTTTGGTTTTTGCCCTAGCACTACACAGCTGATGCAAATAATCAAAGCTTGATGATGAGTTGGTTATTTGAGTCAGCTGTGTAGTGCTAGGGCAAAAACCAAAATGTGCACCCAGGAGGGGCCCCAGGACCGAGTTTGGGAAACCCTGGTCTATATAACAGTCTACCAGCAAAACCGATGATGTAGCTAGGGTGCTGGGAAGCATATGTTCTCCTAACCATTTACTCCTATTGGTCTAAAACTCAAACCTGTCTGTGTATCAGGGTGTAGAGGCGGGTCTGGAGGAGGAGCGTCTGCAGAGGGAGAGACAGGAGACTCAGAGGGTGAGCGAGGTGGAGGCCAGGGCGCAGGTACTCAGGGCCCGCACGGAGCTCAAGGCCCAGGACAGACAGTCTGTCCAGCTGGAAAGCAGCTGCAGAGCCGTGGACAGGTCCCTCGGCCAGAGTGGCAAGAGACTGCAGGTCAGACACAGGCATTGACACATGCATTAACATACACACACACACTGATGCATGAGCGTACACATGAACAAAGGGATGTAGAAACACATATAGAACACTTCTACAAAAATGTGAGCAAATTTGCCATTTCTTTTAGAAACTGTCATGGCCCAGTTACATCTAATTTTTACATTTAAGGAATTTAGCAGACACTCTTATCCAGAGCGACTTATAGGCGCAATTAAGGTTAAGTGCCTTTCTCAAGGGCACATCGATAGACTTTTCACCTAGTCAAGTGCTTTGCTCAAGGGCACATCGACAGATTTTTTTCACCTAGTCGGCTTGGGGATTCGACCTTACAATTACTGGCCCAACGCTCTTCACCGCCCAAAAGAGTTGGTTGCATCACATTTCAGTCTTATCCAGTAGCGAGTACATACATTTTCATACTGGTCCCCCGTGGGAATCAAACCCATAACCCTGGCGTTGCAAGCACCATGCTCTACCAACTGAGCCACACGGGATCTCCAAACCATACATAAAATTAGGGTGTTTTTGTTACTATGAAAGGTGAATGGAGGGCATTTTCTAGGCAGGGTTGTAACGCTCCTTCACGGGCGCACAAATATAATACGTCTCTGATTTATAAATGAAAATATGCATATATGTTGCGTGCGAATCCTAGAATCTCCACGTATGCCAGAATTTAGTGAGATGTTTTTGCATGGTTGATAAATGAGGCCCCAGGAACAGATGACCAGTCAGTATAGCTGCAATCAGATTATACGTTTGAGTAAATACAGATGGCAAAAATATAGATTTATATCGTTGATCAATCTGTATCTCCCTTCCAGGACATGCAGCATGAGCTGGAGCAGCTGACCAAGGAGCTGAGACAGGTCAACCTGCAGCAGTTTATCCAGCAGACTGGCACCAAGGTCACCGTGCTGCCAGCCGAGCCCAGTGAGGACGAAGAGGGAACTACCCACACCGGACAGGGCACAGGTAATTTACATAAAATGAGCTAGATTCATAAATCCTCTGTGTGGGTGCAGCCACTTGCGTCGCTCTACTCTGCAATATTTTTCTCCCCAATTTCGTGATTACGTCTCATTGCTGCAACTCCCCAACGGGATCGGCGAAGGTCGAGTCATGCGTCCTCCGAAACATGACCTGCCAAGCCGCGCTTCTTAACACCCGCTCGCTTAACCCGGAAGCCAGCTGCACCAATGTGTCAGAGGAAACACTGTTCAACTGACAACCATGGTCAGCCTGCAGGCACCCAGCCCACCACAAGGATTCACTAGAGCGCAATGAGCCAAGTAAAGCCCCACTGGCCAAACCTTCCCCTAACCCGGATGACGCTGGGCCAATCGTGCACCACCCTATGGGACTCCCAGTCACGGCCAGTTATGACACAGCCTGGGAACGAACCCCAGGCTGTAGTGACGCCGCAACACTGTGATGCAGTGCCTTAGACCGCTGCGCCACTCGGGAGGCTTCTGCAATATATTTTGTTTTCACTACTGCTCTTGGTCACATCATATTGCTGAGTATTGCTTATTCATTGAAAGGGCAAAATCACATATTATGTGATTTATTGCTGATTAATTAAACAAAATCACTAACAAACCTGTCCACACTGAATAAAAAGGCATTATTTACAACTTCATGACATTGGCTACATCTCTAAGCACTGTGCAGGAGGTGCATTCACATGCCATGTGACTTGTCGGGCGACATTTTCGTGCAGCAAAAGAGCACAGATTTGTGCAAAAAATACTTTAAACCTTCAAATGAAATCAGGCCATCTAATTTTAATGAAAAAACACCATTCTGCTCTTCCACTGCTCTGTTTGTCTGGTCACTCAATCCGTTCCACTTAGGCTTTTCTACAGTAGTTCTCTTTCACTGTGTGCCTGCTGAGATAGGATGACTCAGCTACAGAGAGAGGGGGGAGAGAGGGAGGGAGGGAGGGAGAGAAGGAGACCATGCAGTGTGTGCATTTGTTCCGCCCCCTCAAGTGGCACTTATGGTCTCCATGCCAATTGCTGCCTAGATACGGCTGCCGGCATGCCCAGCATCACACACTCCTCCAACTCTCCCTCCCTCCATCATCATATCCCTCCATCACTCTCTCCCTTCATCCCCCTCCATCCCATGCTCAGTAGTTTATGTGGTGATGGACTCAGTGGACTGTAGTCTTGCCTACCAAGAGGCTAGGCTGGCCTGGCAGAGAGAACAGAGTTAGACAGAGAGCTAAGAACATTGTGAACACCGAGGCTTGTCAAAAGGCTATGGGAGCTTACGCAAACAATATTCTAGTCACCAGGTGGTCTTGGAGAACCTTTGAATACCTTAGAAGTTCAGTCTCTTTATAGAAAACTTGAATTTTAAATGGAGTTCGAAGGTGTAGGATAGTGCCCAAGTGTTCCATGTTAGAGACTGTAAAAATATTAGTTTTATGCACCAAACCAGGCCTTGTTAAAATATCCTCTATATCAACATACGCAACAGTACACCTTTAAATCCCACCTCACCCACCAAGTTTTTCCAGATCACTTTTCCAACATGTGCTTACCATTACCTCATGTAAAAGAGTTACTCTTGTATTTATATTAGACTTCATGCTAATGGTTTTCCATTATGTAAAGTAAGGAGTTTAATGTTCATGTCCTTCTAATAACCTAGCAGGACATGTGTGTTCAATCAGCAAGAGCCCTCTGTGTTTGGCCATTAAGTTAACTGTTATGGCTGGTGTCCTGCACGGCTCAATGCTGACACCCTGTGGTCAGATCAAGTAACGCATAGAGGAACATTCAAATCTGAAAAGTGGATTTGAGTGAATTTCTTTAAGCGATTGTAGTAACCTATCCTCTCTCTTTCTTTTCTTTCTTTCTTTCTTTCTCTCTCTCTCTCTCTCTCTCTCTCTCTCTTTCTGTTTCTTTTTGTCTGTCTCTCTCTCTGTATCTCTCTGTCTCTCCCTCTCTCTCTCTCTCAAGAGAAACCCCTTTACATGAGGTAATGGTAAGCACATGGTCATGCACAGTTATAAAAAATCATTTGCATAAGTGATCTGGGAAAACTTGGTGGGTGAGGTGGGATTTAAAGGTGTACTGTTGCGTAGGTTGATATAGAGGATATTTTAACAAGGTCTGGTTTATCGCATAAAACAAATATCTTTACAGTCTCTAACATGGAACACTTGGGCATTATCCTACACCTCCGAATACTCAAAATTCAAGTTTTATATAAAGAGACTGAACTTCTAAGGTATTCAAAGGTTCTCCAAGACCACCTGGTGACTAGAATAGTTTGTGTAAGCTCCTGTAAGGGTTGGTGTGAGGTGTGACCCAGGTGCGGTGCAGGATAGACAGTAGACAGTAGGCAGAGATGGTGAAACAAGGATCTTTACTGGTGATCTGAAAACCAGGATACAAAATAACAGACTTGTCACGAGAAAATAAAGGAGGAGCAAATTGGTCTCCAAAAACAGGCTGACAGCAAACATACGAAATACTAACTATGACTGAAAACAACAATGAAACAGGGAGAACACTTCTCAAGTACCTGTACATACGTCTCGCAATCAGACACTGATTAGTACTGTTTGGCATCGAGAACTAGCAGAGAAAACAGAGCAAGGGAACACAGGGAAGTGAGGGCATAAATACACAGGTGAACAGGTAGACACAGGTGACACCAATAAGATAATGATTAGTCCAGACTGTGAATGAGGAGGTGCCTAAGGTTGTCGGAGGATGACACCTAGTGGGTCGCTCCGGAACTGCGACCCCCTCCTGTAACAAGCTCCCATAGCCTTTTGACAAACCTCAGTGTTCACAGTGTTCTTAGCTCTCTGTCTAACTCTGTTCTCTCTGCCAGGCCAG
The DNA here is from genome assembly GCF_964263955.1 of Coregonus lavaretus. Classification (NCBI taxonomy): domain Eukaryota; kingdom Metazoa; phylum Chordata; class Actinopteri; order Salmoniformes; family Salmonidae; genus Coregonus; species Coregonus lavaretus. The sequence continues at coordinate 19,828,747 of NC_139998.1, read as the reverse complement.
CCTAGCCTCTTGGTAGGCAAGACTACAGTCCACTGAGTCCATCACCACAGAAACCGCTGAGCATGGGATGGAGGGAGGATGAAGGGAGAGAGTGATGGAGGGATATGATGATGGAGGGAGAGAGTGATGGAGGGATATGATGATGGAGGGAGAGAGTGATAGAGGGATATGATGATGGAGGGAGAGAGTGATAGAGGGATATGATGATGGAGGGAGAGAGTGATGGAGGGATATGATGATGGAGGGAGAGAGTGATGGAGGGATATGATGATGGAGGGAGAGAGTGATGGAGGGATATGATCCCACGGGGGACCGGTACAAACAAATATGATACTTGTATGCACTCACTACTGTAAGTAGCGTCTGCTAAATGACAAAAATTTTAAATGTTTTAAAAAATATGATGATGGAGGGAGAGAGGGAGAGCTGAGGTGGCGGAGTGTGTGGTGCTGGGCCGGCCGGCAGCCGTATCTAGGCAGCCATTGGCACAGAGACCATAAGTGTCACTTGAGGGGGCAGAACAAATGCACACACTGCATGGTCTCCCTCTCTCCCTCCCCCTTCTCTCTTTCCCTTCTCTCTCTTTCTCCCTTTCTCTTTCTCTCTCTCCCCCTTTCTCTCCCTCTCTGTCCCCTTCTGTCTCTCTCTCTCTCTCAATTCAATTCAAAGGGGCTTTATTGGCATGGAAAACATATGTTTACATTGCCAAAGTAAGTGAAAAAACAATAACAAATTAATAGTTAACATTAAACACAAAAAGAATTCAAGAGAGAAAGACGTTTGAAATGTTATATTAATATTAACTACTGTATGTACAGTGTTGTTACAATGTGCAAATAGTAGAAGTACAAATGGCAAGGGAAAATAAATAATCAGATAAATATATTTTTCATTTATTTGTGTTTCTGCTCCACTGGTTGCCCTTTTCGTTTTGCAACAGGTCACACATTTTGCTGCGATGATTGCAAACTGCTGTATTTCTGTATATTTATGTCAATGATACAGTGGGGGAAAAAAGTATTTAGTCAGCCACCAATTGTGCAAGTTCTCCCACTTAAAAAGATGAGAGAGGCCTGTAATTTTCATCATAGGTACACGTCAACTATGACAGACAAAATGAGGAAAAAAAATCCAGAAAATCACATTGTAGGATTTTTAATGAATTTATTTGCAAATTATGGTGGAAAATAAGTATTTGGTCAATAACAAAAGTTTCTCAATACTTTGTTATATACCCTTTGTTGGCAATGACACAGGTCAAACGTTTTCTGTAAGTCTTCACAAGGTTTTCACACACTGTTGCTGGTATTTTGGCCCATTCCTCCATGCAGATCTCCTCTAGAGCAGTGATGTTTTGGGGCTGTCGCTGGGCAACACGGACTTTCAACTCCCTCCAAAGATTTTCTATGGGGTTGAGATCTGGAGACTGGCTAGGCCACTCCAGGACCTTGAAATGCTTCTTACGAAGCCACTCCTTCGTTGCCCGGGCGGTGTGTTTGGGATCATTGTCATGCTGAAAGACCCAGCCACGTTTCATCTTCAATGCCCTTGCTGATGGAAGGAGGTTTTCACTCAAAATCTCACGATACATGGCCCCATTCATTCTTTCCTTTACACGGATCAGTCGTCCTGGTCCCTTTGCAGAAAAACAGCCCCAAAGCATGATGTTTCCACCCCCATGCTTCACAGTAGGTATGGTGTTCTTTGGATGCAACTCAGCATTCTTTGTCCTCCAAACACGACGAGTTGAGTTTTTACCAAAAAGTTCTATTTTGGTTTCATCTGACCATATGACATTCTCCCAATCCTCTTCTGGATCATCCAAATGCACTCTAGCAAACTTCAGACGGGCCTGGACATGTACTGGCTTAAGCAGGGGGACACGTCTGGCACTGCAGGATTTGAGTCCCTGGCGGCGTAGTGTGTTACTGATGGTAGGCTTTGTTACTTTGGTCCCAGCTCTCTGCAGGTCATTCACTTGGTCCCCCCGTGTGGTTCTGGGATTTTTGCTCACCGTTCTTGTGATCATTTTGACCCCACGGGGTGAGATCTTGCGTGGAGCCCCAGATCGAGGGAGATTATCAGTGGTCTTGTATGTCTTCCATTTCCTAATAATTGCTCCCACAGTTGATTTCTTCAAACCAAGCTGCTTACCTATTGCAGATTCAGTCTTCCCAGCCTGGTGCAGGTCTACAATTTTGTTTCTGGTGTCCTTTGACAGCTCTTTGGTCTTGGCCATAGTGGAGTTTGGAGTGTGACTGTTTGAGGTTGTGGACAGGTGTCTTTTATACTGATAACAAGTTCAAACAGGTGCCATTAATACAGGTAACGAGTGGAGGACAGAGGAGCCTCTTAAAGAAGAAGTTACAGATCTGTGAGAGCCAGAAATCTTGCTTGTTTGTAGGTGAACAAATACTTATTTTCCACCATAATTTGCAAATAAATTCATTAAAAATCCTACAATGTGATTTTCTGGATTTTTTTCTCTCAATTGTCTGTCATAGTTTACGTGTACCTATGATGAAAATTACAGGCCTCTCTCATCTTTTTAAGTGGGAGAACTTGCACAATTGGTGGCTGACTAAATACTTTTTTTCCCCACTGTATATGTATGGGGCGGCAGGTAACCTAGAGGTTAAGAGCGTTGGGCCAATAACTGAAAGGTCGCTGGTTTGAAGCCACAAGCCGACTAGGTGAAACATCTGTCGATGTGCCCTTTAGGAAGGCACGTAACCCTAATTGCTCCTGTAAGTCGCTCTGGATAAGAGCATCTGCTAAATCACAGAAATGTTAATGTATTTCACCTAACAGATACGGAATCTTATTGATATTTGTTTTATCAAATCCTTTTTGGGTCCTTGTAATCTGATGGAAATATGTGTATCTTATGTCGTCGTACATTTGGCAGGAGGTTAGGAAGTGCAGCACAGTTGCCACCTCATTTTGTGGGCAGTGGGCACATATCCTGTCTTCTCTTGAGAGCCAGGTCTGCCTGTCGGCCTCTCTCAATAGCAAGGCTATGCTCTCTCTCTCTCTCTCTCTCTCTCTCTCTCTCTCTCTCTCTCTCTCTCTCTCTCTCTCTCTCTCTCTCTCTCTCTCTCTCTCTCTCTCTCTCTCTCTCTCTCTCTCTCTCTCTCTCTCTCTCTCTCTCTCTCTCTCTCTCTCTCTCTCTCTCTCTCTCTCTCTCAGACTTAGTTCCTCTGTCTGGTTCCCTGAAGCGTCCCGTCTCCTTTCACCCGATGCCTGGTCACCTTCGGGTCCTGCACAGTCCGCTGACATCTGGCCTAAACCCAGAAGGGATCTACGTGTAAGAGAAAAGAGGACACGCTTGGGGTGACTGTGTTCCCCTGCTAGCTGGACCCCTGAATACCACCTTAAAGGTAGCCTGGTACCACTAAGACCTGATCCCAGATCTGTGTGTACTTTAGCCAACTCCTCAACACCCAGTCACTCCTAGTCAAAGAAGTTGGCTAAATACAGATCTAGGACCAGTCCTAAAGGATCCCTGTGATGGGACATCCAAGTACAGGATACCTCAGTAGCACTCTCCGGTCCTTGCTCTGTTCTGTTACCTACATAACATGGAGAACAGGAACAATTAAAGAGATTATATGGTTATGTCTCCGACATGGGCCAACATATGACGATGATAGCTCCAATGATGAAGGAAAAACTATGGGTAACCTATCTGACTGCAGGGTGCTTGAATGGACAAACAGAGATAGTTGAAATAAACAATATAGCAACAGACATGAGCACCGTGTGTCATAACCCAAATGATTTTCTCTCTATGGAAACCTTGGGACTAAAGGTGATGTGTCATTATCATCATCAGCATCATCATTGTTTTCATCCCTTTAAAGCATATGCAATTACTTTATTATCATTTTAATTAATAAAGATGTAATGTAGCTACATTTGAAACATTAATATTTAATCCATTATATCAACATACAGTAAAGAGGTTCGATACTATTTTTTATGAATGTTTGCATTTTGGAAGATATCGCTCCAAACTGAAAATCTTGCAGTTGAAATCTGTGAACTATATATTTGAAGAGTTTAGTGATTCTGTGGTAAATAATTGTATTTTATCCAGTGTATTGATTGATGTATGGACTGCATTGAGTCATGGATGAGATGTCTATACGGTGGCCCTATGGGGCAAAGTAGCTTTTAAAGGATGTCTGTTTCTGAAGCATTTATACTGCATCTGTATCATATCAAACTTTGACCGTCAGCTCACAACAACCAACAGGCAGACTGTTTCTGCTCTGTGCCGATTGTCATTATACACTATGCACAGTTATACAACCAATGGTTCAGGGCTTTGTTACTGAAGAAAGGGTAGATGTTAGCCTATGAACTGTCCAAAAGTGCTGATATGTAAATTATTGTCAATGCATATATACGATATGTGATATGTCAACTGACATATTAACTTATTGAAATAGTAGAATACTGTAGATAGTATAAAGTTTGGTCACCGTTCACATTTATTTCCAATTGCTGAGGAAGAAGCAGAACTGTGTATGTACACTTATGCAGTATTGTTAATGTAACAGTATCAAATGAACCGAAAGTGTTAGTTTTCTCGTCTATCTTGTGTTGAAAATATATATTACTTTGCCAAAATGTTTAATCTTATTAATCTGTAAAGAAATGGGGCCAAAGATTAGAGGTCTTATTGCATGTGTTTGTTTTTCCAAGTAGCCATATCTGAATACTTATTGAAACCTAAAGGGTCGATTTAATCCATAGCGCTGACCTGTGATACAGCTCGATAGCAATTTAAAGGCAATGTTTCTGCATTCGAGAAGACTGCATTCACGGTAAATGCTGCATATGTCGGCTCAATTGGAAATTACCTTTACTTTTCAATCATGCTACAGTGCAGAGCTTCAGCGCTATGGATTAAATCGAGCCCTAAGTGACAGTAAAACAACTTTTGTAAGATCCTAAGAGGGAGTGGTTTGGCTCAATTGGCATATATGCAAAACTAGACTGGTCCCAGGGCCTGTATTCATAAAGCATCTCAGAGTACAAGTGCTGATCTAGGATCAGTTTTTATCTTTTATATCATAAGGAATATGAATACATAGAAAGAGGAGACCCATACTCTGAGAAGCTCTGTGGATAATGACCCAGATCTGTTTTTCCTGTCTTGCCAATTCCTTGGCGTGACAATGACCAGAGGAGTTGCCAAAACAGCACAAACTGACCTGGAACCAGGGTAATGCAACACCACACCACTAACTATAACACCACTGACTAAACAACACTCCATTTTAGTTTTTGTGTTAAAGAATTGATCAAATGAACCAATTTTTACATGATGTATACAATAGTTGCCCTCATTGTACCGAACACCTCTTATTGGTTTTGATAAACGAATGGTTCACTGCTACTCAGCTTTTAATAAGTTCTTAACAAGTGCCTTATACTCATACTTATTTCTGCATATACTGTATACAACTAATGTAAAGATTTACCGGGTATTATTCCAACAATGACCCTGCTCTGTTCTATCCTGGTCCAAGATGTGTTTGTAGTCTTGCCAATTCCTATAGTCATTGTTACGCCAGTGACCATAGGTGTTGGCAATACAGCACAAACAGATCTGGGACCAGGCTAGCTCTGTTCATTGTGCGAGTAAGATGTTTATGGAAGAAACAGGTAGTTTGACATTTATTTATGATAGATACTTACCATAATTGGATCATTTATTTCCCGTTTAAGGTAAAGTCGGTGGCTGTATACAGTGCCTTGCAAAAGTATTCATCCCCCTTGGTGTTTTTCCTATTTTGTTGCATTACAACCTGTAATTTAAATTGATTTTTATTTGGATTTCATGTAATGGACATACACAAAATAGTCCAAATTGGTGAAGTGAAAGGAAAAAGAATTCTAAAAAATAAATAACGTAAAAGTGGTGCGTGCATATGTATTCACCCCCTTTGCTATGAAGCCCCTAAATAAGATCTGGTGCAACCAATTACCTTCAGAAGTCACATAATTAGTTAAATAAACTCCACCTGTGTGCAATATAAGTGTCACATGATCTCAGTATATAGACACCTGTTCTGACAGGCCCCAGAGTCTGCAACACCAGTAAGCAAGGGGCACCACCAAGCATGCGGCACCATGAAGACCAAGGAGCTCTCCAAATAGGTCAGGTACAAAGTTGTGGAGAAGTACAGATCATGGTTGGGTTATTTAAAAAATATCTGAAACTTTGAACATCTCACGGAGCACCATTAAATCCATTATTAAAAAATTGAAAGAATGTGGAACCACAACAAACCTGCCAAGAGAGGGCCGCCCACCAAAACTCACGGACCAGGCAAGGAGGGCATTAATCAGAGAGGCAACAAAGAGACCAAATATAACCCTGAAGGAGCTGCAAAGCTCCACAGCGGAGATTGGAGTATATGTCCATAGGACCACTTTAAGCCGTACACTCCACAGAGCTGGGCTTTACAGAAGAGTGGCCAGAAAAAAAGCCATTGCTTAAAGAAAAAAATAAGCAAACACATTTGGTGTTCGCCAAAAGCCATAGTGGGAGACTCCCCAAACAAATGGAAGAAGGTACTCTGGTCAGATGAGACTAAAATTGAGCTTTTTGGCCATCAAGGAAAACTCTATGTCTGGCGCAAACCCAACTCCTCTCATCACCCCAAAAACACCATCCCCACAGTGAAGCATGGTGGTGGCAGCATCATGCTGTGGGGATGTTTTTCATCTGCAGTGACTGGGAAACTGGCCAGAATTGAAGGAATGATGGATGGTAGTAAATACAGGGAAATTCTTGAGGGAAACCTGTTTCAGTCTTCCAGAGATTTGAGACTGGGACGGAGGTTCACCATCCAGCAGGACAATGACCCTAAGCATACTGCTAAAGCAACACTAGAGTAGTTTAAGGGGAAACATTTAAATGTATTGGAATGGCCTAGTCAAAGCCCAGACCTCAATCCAATTGAGAATCTGTGGTATGATTGCTGTACACCAGCGGAACCCATCCAACTTGAAGAAGCTGGAGCAGTTTTGCCTTGAAGAATGGGCAAAAACCCCAGTGGCTAGATGTGCCAAGCGTATAGAGAGATACCCAAAGAGACTTGCGGCTGTAATTGCTGCAAAAGGTGTCTCTACAAAGTATTGACTTTGGGGGCGTGAATAGTTATGCACGCTCTAGTTTTCAGTTTTTTTGTATTATTTCTTGTTTGTTTCACAATAAAAACAAATATTTTGCATCTTCAAAGTGGTAGGCATGTTGTGTAAATCAAATGATACAAACCCCAAAATAAATCCATTTCAATTCCAGGTTGTAAGGCAACAAAATAGGAAAAATGCCAAGTGGGGTGAATGCTTTCGCAAGCCACTGTAGCTGTAAGAAACCACTTGTATGTTTCCATAGGTTGTTTTGGTCAGTGTTTAACATTTTATGTCCTGTGCTCTCCCATGTTAAGAATTAAACTGTACATACATGTTTTATTTTTCTGCCTTAATTCACAGCAAATTGTTCAGAGATGTATGGCTACTGGCTGCTGATGTGACATGGATTGCATTATTATAATAAAACAATGTGACAAACTTTTTGTCGGCTTATATGAAGTTGTCCATGAGTCTGATATTCTATAAAATTTTAACTGAAAGAGGCACAGGACATAGGAAGAGTACACCGGAGAAACGTGCCCTTTTCACCCTACCATGCCGACCCGGACCAAACTGCTGGCTCAGATATTTTCTTTTTACATTGTACTTTCCAGTACAGTGTAAGCAATTAAGGTGGACGTGTAACAAGGCCAGCTCTGTACAACTTGGTTTGGCTTGCCTCAGTTTGGCTCAGTAGTGTGAAAAGCCCTATGGTGAAAGAAGTGGGAGCTACTTGATGATGGAGATGGCAAACGTGTTGTGGGTATCTCCACTAGATGGCGATGTCCGTCCAATAATCACAAAGCCATCGCCTGAACTGGATGGCTCTGGTGGTTCTAGGTGGCAATGTGGGAAATCATTGCATAATAATAACCTAGTGGAGTATTTCGAAACTATTAGCGGTCATGAAAACACTTCAGGCAACCAGGTTCAGTCTGACAAATTTCTCATTTTAAACTCATGTCTGGTTTATGAAGAGTTTTACAGTGAATTGTGTTATAGAAATCAGTGGGGTTGACTTGATTCCCTTACAGAAAAAGATTGCAGCTTTGAAACTGCAGTAAAAGTGCAGTAACTGCAGTCGACTGTGGTATTTTGAACACAGTAATTGCAGAATAACTGCAGTGTACTGCAGTTGAACTGCAGTTATACTGCACTCTAACTGCAATCTTTTTTCGTAAGGGTTAGAATAAGTTGACTTGATATACATACTAGTTGTTTACCCTCCTAATCTTTTAGCCTATTAGATACTTTCACTAGTATCCTGAATTCTGGTGGCAACTGTGTAAAGCTTTAGTCAGACAGAAAGTATTGTGGTTTCGCCAGTGAGGGTGGAAATGTTGCCGTTTGGAATATTTAACTACGAGACTACTTTTCCATTACTATGCAGAGCATTACTGATACAGGGAAACCCCAAGGCTGTGTCTGTGCTTCACTGACCTTGACTAAAACAGAAGTAAGAAGTGACTGGAAATCAGCTTATTACTGTCTGATTCAAATAGCTGACACATCTTTGAGTTTAGGGGTGGTTATCAACTAGTCTTACAATTGTTTTTGAAATATTACCTAACAATCCAAACAGAGAAACACAAATGTCATGTTAAAAACTAGAGATCAAGGCTAGGTATGAACCACCTGTATTTGGTCGATACCAAAATGTACAATAGTGACAATTGGTGACATTTCCAGTAATGCCTGTGTTCAGAAATAACAAACTAATAAGATATCAAGGTATCCAACTAATTGTGACAACATAGACCTAAGGTACTGTGGGTGGTCTTTGTCACTAGGCCTACTCAAATGTGTTATTAGGAACATAAGCCCTTTTGCCCTTTTCACTGGAGTTGATCTTGCCAAAACAGCACAAAAGTAATGAAAAAACGTTGTTTTGCATCAGCCAGTGCAGAGTCAGAGTGAGTGTAAGTGTAAGCATACTTCATCATTCTCTTATCACATCCCACTGGGCACACGCTGGTTGAATCAACGTTGTTTCCACATCATTTCAATGATGGAATAGACGTTGAATTGACATCTGTGCCCAGTGGGATGACACTAGCTCTAAGCCTTAGCTTACTATACATTCCACAGCTGGCTTGATGTCAGCTGATTAGAGAGCTAGTAACAATACAGATCAACATTAGGACTTAACAGTATCAGGGTGTACAGTATGACTTCTTGTTCACACCACTTGTTGTTGGAGACCCAATTAAATGTGGATGCTACCATGATTATGGATGTAGAAGTGTTCAGAAACATCTTCTTATTTACAATAAAAGTGACTCAAAAATGACAGAATATACTATTCCCCATTCAGTTAGGCAAAACTTAATTTGAAACACAACCAAAACAAACTGCAAATGCATCCAACAAGTTCGTAAAGTCAAAAGCTTGATGTAGTCATTGAATGCTAGGAATATGGGACCAAATACTAAACTTTTGACTACTTTAATACACTATAAGTGAATTTGTCAATTGTTAGTACATCATTGCATGGTTTGTGATCATCTCTAGCATGCCTTCTATCAATGAAAGCATTGGTTATAGCTACACTAAATGACCAAAAGTATGTGGACACCTGCTCGTCGAACATCTCATTCCAAAATCATGGGCATAAATATGGAGTTGTTATAACAGCTTCCACTCTTCTGGGAAGGCTTTCCACTAGATGTTGGAACATTGCTGCGGGGACTTGCTTCCATTCAGCCACAAGAGCATTAGTGAAGTCGGGCACTGATGTTGGACGATTAGGCCTGGCTCGCAGTCAGTGTTTCAATTTATCCCAAAGGTGTTCGATGGGGCTGAGGTCAGGGCTCTGTGCAGGCCAGTCACGTTCTTCCACACCGATCTCGACAAACCATTTCTGTATGGACCTCGCTTTTGTGCACGGGTGCATTGTCATGCTGAAACAGGAAAGGGCCTTCCCCAAATTGTTGCCACAAAGTTGGAAGCACAGAATCGTCTAGAATGTCACTGTATGCTTTAGTGTTAAGATTTCCCTTCACTGTAACTAAGGGCCAAACCATGGAAAACAGCCCCAGACCATTATTCCTCCGCCACCAAACTCCTAACATCCGCCAAACCCAGATTTGTCCATCGGACTTCCAGATGGTGAAGCGTGATTTTTGTCTATGGAGATTGCATGGCTGTGTGCTTGATTGTATACACCTGTCAGCAATGGGTGTGGCTGAAATAGCCGAATCCACTAATATGAAGGGGTGTCCACATACTTTTGTATATATAGTGTGTCTATGAAGGAAACAATCCATTTTGTGGTTAAAAAAAAACAACAACAAAAAACAAACTATGAGACATCCAAATAGTTTTTGGTCTGATATTTATTTTGCAACTTGTCAGCAATAATTTAGAACAGCATATGTGTAAAGCATTAACAAACTATGCAACAGTTGCTCGGTTAAATATTTTTGGACATTGACATCAGACATATATTCCATAGTATATTCACAAAATTATTTACACACACATGCCACTTTTGATGACAGTTTAAACTCTCCAACCCTGTTCCTGGAGAGCTACCGTCCTGTAGGTTTTTGCTCCAACACTAATCTAGTGCACCTGATTCTAATAATGAGCGGGTTGATAGGCTGAATCAGGTCAGTTAAAACTGGGGTTGGAGTGAAAAACTACAGGAGGGTAGCTCTCCAGGAATAGGGTTGGAGAGCCCTGGTTTAAAACATAGTGGATTTGAGGCAAGAGCTGCTGAACATACGCTAAAAATAAGCAAAATTGGGTATGCAAATTAAATGTAGTCACTCACACAAGAAACTCTAAACACATAGTAAACACCACATTTGCAGGAATTAATCTCTTAGAAAAAAACAAGGATTGTACATTTTAAAAGGACATTTATCAGAACTATCGGTCCCCAGACCAAAGTTACCTCTCCATCTACATACACCTATCCTGTATGTGTTTGTGTTAGAATGTGATACTACAGCTACGTCTTCATTCTGAGGCTGAGTATCAGTTGTATCATGTAGCTTTATAAGTACAATAAGACTTATTACCCAAAATGAGCTATGATTAGTGGCTTAAGGTCCGCACAAAATCACTAAAAAGCCTCAATATCTGTAGTAGCCTAGTATCTGGTTCTTCAAACACATTCACAGTCTGTACAGTCTGGAGTAAAATGTATGCCCTCTAGTTTAGTGATTTTCTAAGAATAGATACAGTGATGGACTAGAATAGTTGGAAAGTGAGTGTTGGGAGGGAACAGGGGGGATTTTCCAAAAGCAGAAACAAGTGCACTTTATCTCTCAAATAGTAAAGAACTAGATGTTCATCCTATACATACAAACTTCCAGAGCTAAGAAATACACAGGTAGTTACATTCAATATCAAAGTTCTATAAGGTGCTATTATACCTAGTATCATTTTGCTGGAGGTAGCCGACAGGTCACGCGGTGTCTCATTATGTGTGCCGAGATGCCAACCAATCAGGGACATAATTGTCAATTGTCATAAAACAGCATCTTCCAATTAAGTGCTTTTTTCAATATGCTAAATATCAGCAGTCAGAAAAACGTATTTGAGGAGGTGATTGAAAATTCCAGAAGACTAAATAGACAAATAAAAATGTGTTGGCATGGATAGGGAACTACATAATATGTAGTAAGATGATTACTCCTGTCATTTATCCAGTTAGTTAGTAATGTGTGTGTGTATGGAGGGTACTCTCTCTAGCATTTTAAAACATAGGAAATGGATCAAACCACACCTATCACCGTTAGTCAGACTGTACAGTCAGTCAGCAATGTTGATTATAACCTTTGTGGAGGTCATTTGCAATTCCATACATTCAATGTGACTAGTAGCTGATTGGGGATCTGAGGACAATACTGCCCATAGAAGCGGATTGTTTATCTTGATGTTTTGGCACTGATATTGCCAGTTTTAAAGTTTGTGTCAATGGAAAAACTACTCCAGCTCAATATACCCTAGGACTGTAGAATAACAGACTTGTGCATGTTGTTATTGTCAATCATTGTTGATTATCATTCAGATTATTCTTGCATTAAGTGCAAAAGGCACAGACTGTCACAACATCCCCCTGCCTGGCCAAAATACATGAGAAATTCAACTGTGAAACTTGTCTCGAAACTCCTACTATCAATTAAAATAATCGAAAATACGAAAATAAGGTAAAAACAGACAGCTATCAGAAAATCCTAAACAAGATAATATGCTGAATCCAAATCAAATTAGGATATAGGCTACACATGTAAATTAGCCAGTTTTTACAATAAATAAAATAAAATGTTATCTTCATTATGTACAGTCATTTTCATTGTCTGGGGAGTCGTTCCCTAATATCATCATCATCATCATCATCATCATCATCATCATAATCATCATTCTCAGGGTTGTCCTCCCTCTCCTCAGGTGAGCCCGGCTCTGCCACGTTTGACATGTCACTGTCGTCAGAGAGAGAGTGCTTGGAGTTGGAACCGAATCCAGAGCTCTTCTCCGTCGACATGCCGGAGAAAGCACCTGCGGCAGCAGCAGCGGCCGCAGTTGCCGACGGGTGTGAGTTAAGGCTGGGGTATAACCATGGAAACGGGGAAGAGAGAGCTGCTGCTGCCGCAGCAGGGTACACAAACTTCTCTAGGTTACTTTTGTCGAATAGCGGCATGTAGGTCGCTGCTGCCGAGGGATTGATTAAGTAAAATGGCATGCAAAATGGAGTCTGCTGTCCCACGCCAGTTATTCCCATCAAAGAGTTAATAAAGGCCAGATCAGGTCTGGTGGTCGTGTCTGCGCCCGTCGTGCTGTTTCCAGCCCAGTTCATCTTTGGTTTTTTGGCAGCGCGGTCATCCCCGAACTCCTGCTTTATCTTTACTGCTTTGCTACGGTCACATCCTTTATTCCCATCGTTCTTTTCCGCCTCACCCCCGTATCCACTGTCTGTGTCTGTGTCATTCTCGTTAAGCTCCGCGTGGCTCCTCTGTATGACCGATACGCGGTCATGTCCGGCTTGGCTTTCCACTTTCTGGCTATCACGCTCCTGCACGTCTCCGGCAGGTAGCTGGGGATTGAGCAATGGCGCACCCGGCTGAAACTGCGCAGATACTTTGTGCAAGTGGTTGATGAGCTGCGCGCACCGCTGCTCGCGCATATTCCAGTTCTCGAACTTGTTGAGGTACTGCAGGACCTCTTTGGCACATGCTTGGAACCCCGAGTGGAACGCATCCAAATCAGCGTGAATGGACGTCTTCATAGATCGATCCCGTGGAAAACATGCATCTAAAGTTAGAAACGACACAATTTACAATACAGAATTGATTCGTAATCAACTGTGAGAACACAACCAATAGGCCTATCGAATTTGATTTAGGCTACAATAACTTTTACGCACAGCCTATCCAAGCCCAACTCTAAATCCAAAGTAGCCTAGGTAGAGAAACCTATAATAGTCAAACATTGAACAGTCATTGGAGGTTATGTAACAATTTACCATTCTGCAAAGCAATAATCTTCTGGTGTTGTTGCTCAGTGACTGCAGTCAAAGCGTTTAAATGCTTCAAAGTTAACTCGAGAACAACTGCTTTCTCCAAATGCCCGAGCGTCTGAAAGGGAAAACCATGAGATCCAATTACTCAACAATCATTTAACAATACATTAAAATAAAAACACACATTATTAGGCTATACATCATCCTTCATAATTGCAAAAGCTTACCGTCAGTTTGAGATGTTCGGGTAACAAATCCTTCAGCTGTCCGATACATTCATTGATTCTGTCTCTCCTCTTCTTCTCTATCAGTCGGTGTGGTAACTTGTACGCGTCCTGGGAACAATAAGATAGATACATTTGATTAGGACCACAGAAACGAATGACAGCGTTAGATTAATTCTACATCAAGTGCCACATAGTCAAGACAGTTGTGTTATCCTACAATGACTTGTTACCTATCAGACATTTTATTGAGATACAAACTAGACAAAATGAGCGCATACCTTGCCATCTTCGCGCTTCAGTCCTCTTTTCGATTTACACATGTAGAGTGAGGAGTATTCCACCCTGAAATAAATAAAAAGGGCAGGATAGTCACATAGTTATAAAGGTACCAAGGGTGGACATCTAATAGTTCATGGACAGAGCCCATACTGTCCCAAAAAATGAAATAATTACCCTAAGAAATTGTCATGATCAATAAATTGTCTGTCTTGCAGACGCGGTATTCTTTCATCCATAACTTGTCGGTAGGCTATTCCACTTTGTCTTTACACTGTTTGTTATTCTAAAACCAGCAGACAGAGAAGGTTTGGGAAGATGTTGCAGCGCGACTGTTCTCGATAGTGCTGTGCTATTGAATGATGTCTATTTTCCTGAACTGCCACTTTGCGAGCGAGCGCACAGCGCACGCGCGCCTCGAGTCGGAACAGCTCCAACTCACGTGTAGATTGCACCAGCACAATGTCCGGTAATTAAGACCTTTGCAAGACTCAGTCTAGTAGGCTACGTCACAGCCCGTTTCTATGGCAATGCAAACTAAGACCATATCTATTAATTTATGGTATTCTATTGGAGTTAAAAGTCATAGTCAAACGACTGAAAGAATAGTTGATTCTATTATGTCCGTTCTGCGGGTGCACATCCTCATCCCATTGAGGTCCGCTTTGACCATGTAGGTGAATGCGGCGCGCACACGGGCAAACGGGACTGTGTGTCCGCGTGCGTGCGTGTGTGCGTGCGTGCGTGCAAGGAGAGTGTGGTTAAGGCGCTCGCGCACACACACACACACATCCCGGGGGCGAGGTAGGCTGCTCATCCCTTCTCATGCTGAGTAGCTCAACCCGCCAGCCGCCCTGAGGTGCGTTTTCAGTAACCATGGCACTGGCTGAGTAGGCTACTCGAAAACGTGCGCCGCAGTTCCTTATTCCACCAGCCCGACGGTCGAGGTGACATCTTTCAATGAACAAATTTATAATAATGTATGCAACCGTGTCATTGTGCTATACATAATGCATTACAAATAGGCTACATTATTGTTGAGCACATGAAGTTAATGTGAACATGGCCCATGTGAGAAGAGAAACAATTATATGTGTTAATTTATGCATTCATGGCTATTGAAACATGTTTTACTAATTAGACATGCCATATTATTTAGATCCAATATCGATACTTTGGAGATCATAATTTTGATATTTTACAATAAGGGGTCATAGGAAGAAATAAACGTTCAACTGTTATAAGTTATGTTATTAGTAATAAATAGACAAATAGTGTAACTTCTTGGCTGTAGGCTATACTAACTTCAAACAGGTTTCACTGGTTTCACCATATAACCAAGCAGCTTCAGTATACTTACTCTAGCCATGGAATATACCATGTAATACTTACAGTACCAGTCAAACGTTTGGACACACCTACTCATTCCAGGGTTTTTCTTTATTTTTTAAAACTATTTTCTACATTGTAGGATAATCATGAAGACATCAAAACTATGAAATAACACATATGGAATCGTGTAGTAACCAAAAAAGTGTTAAACATATCAAAATATATTTTCTATTTGAGATTCTTCAAAGTAGCCACCCTTTGCCTTGATGACAGCTTTGCACACTCTTGGCATTCTCTCAACCAGCTTCACCTGGAATGCTTTTCCAACAGTCTTGAAGGAGTTCCCACATATGCTGAATACTTGTTGGCTGCTTTTCCTTCACTCTGTGGTCCAACTCATCCCAAACCATCTCATTTTTTTATCCGACATATAGGCCTACTTTACTGACATGAAAAGGTTGGATGAAACCTGGTTACTGGCATCCTTAGGACACGAACTAATCAAAGAGAATGATGACTTTAACCACGTTTCCATACAGTTTTTGTAAGTAACATAAAACTGTATAAAAAAATCAGGTGTGATGGAATCGGGTAGTTTCGGTACAATTTTATAAATGGCGACAAATAATTTGTTCATTCGACATGGTGTGATCTTTTTGTGTGGGTAAAATTAATTATCCGAGAAATGGTGGTGGAAAGTCCTTTATGCGCGAATAATGATATAATATCAATATTTATATAATATAATATCGAATTAAACTTGGAGTCACGCGATGATATGGTGAGTGGTCCTCCCACTATGACTCAAGAAAGCATGCAGTTTATTAGGCTACAGATAAAATAAATTATGATGATCTTCACAAGGTGGTGAAAGTGCATGCGGTGATTGATGCTGCTTTCCAATAAATATCGAGGGTCTTATTCTGTAGACATGATGATCGATGCTTCGCTGCGGTTTGACAAATACAAAATAATCTCGCTCTTTTGTCCATAATAATCTAGTCATGTATCCTACCCGCACTGTATCTGCGAGCTGTTGGCTTAAGTGCATGTGCCAAGACCAGAGTGGGCACATTAGCAATGTAACGCAAGTTTTTTGGGGGATAAAACCATCAGTATAGTTGAAAATGCGATGTAAACCCATTTAACTTGTATTCTTTATTCGGTCCATGGGAATTTAACCGCAAAAGTTATTTTTATGTGCACAATGTCATCACGCACAGCCTTTTATCCGCAACAGGTCAATTTGATGGAAACACATCTCTGGTGGGAAAATGCCAATATTGTTTTTATTCGGATTTTAGAATATTTGCATGAAAATCTGTCGCCAGTTGCATGGAAACCGAGCTAGTGGCAAATCTCCGATGACAGTGGTAAACCCAAAGCAACACCCTGGGCTGCCACCAACCATTGTGCTCCTGTAGTATGGGATACTATCCAGGCAAGCACTGAACGTTCCTACAACATTACATAACGTTCAAATGGAGTCCAAATATGGTTTCATTAGCATGACAACATACCATGTTTTTAAAATGTCCAAGGAGTTTTTTTAAAATAATAATTATTAGAAGAGCATAATGGGTTTACAAATATTACGAGAAAATGTTCTAATGATTGTTTTCACCGCTTTTGAGAAAATGTTTTAGCAATATCATGGGAACATCCCTTGGCACCTCTGTCAAACATTCAGGGTACTTTTAGCAAACTTGCCATTTTAAAATTATGAAAAGGTCCATACCCAGATAGCACATTTGGTTCCTTGGAAGTTGTGGGAACGTACGTTTTTGTTTTCCCATTGGTTCTGGGAACAAAGCCATACGTTTCCTGACCGGTAAAACTGAATGTTTATTAAACGTTCTGAGAACATAAGTGAACATTTCGCCTGTTCAGGTTATGTTCATTTTTAGTTGCAGGGAGGTTCTGAGAACTTTTACTGAATTCCTTGAATTCCTTAATGTTGTGAGAATGGAAATTATAGGTTATTTGAAGGTAATTAAATAAAGTTCTGAGAACGTTTCAATAACACTGCTAGCTTAGGTTGTTTTGAACTCCAAGCACAGATAGGACATGTGGAAATTAATTCACTTTGGCATTAATCATGCAAAAAAATTTTTTATTATTGTGGCTTGGCATCAATGAGATTCAAACCTATGATCTTCTGTTCTCTATCCATGGAATTAGCCCACTGCGCCACCAGGACGGAGCTAGCATGCCATGTTTTTTTAAACTCATAAAGCTGTTCATTTTAGTCTATTCAAACAGACCCCATTTCAAAGGAAACAAGCACTCATTAAGATCACACTTACAGTGAGGGAAAAAAGTATTTGATCCCCTGCTGATTTTGTATGTTTGCACAGTGACAAAGAAATGATCAGTCTATAATTTGAATGGTAGGTTTATTTGAACAGTGAGAGACAGAATAACAACAAAAAAATCCAGAAAAACGCATGTCAAAAATGTTATAAATTGATTTGCATTTTAATGAGGGAAATAAGAATTTGACCCCCTCTCAATCAGAAAGATTTATGGTTCCCAGGTGTCTTTTATACAGGTAACGAGCTGAGATTAGGAGCACACTCTTAAAGGGAGTGCTCCTAATCTCAGCTTGTTACCTGTATAAAAGACACCTGTCCACAGAAGCAATCAATCAATCAGATTCCAAACTCTCCACCATGGCCAAGACCAAAGAGCTCTCCAAGGATGTCAGGGACAAGATTGTAGACCTACACAAGGCTGGAATGGGCTACAAGACCATCACAAAGCAGCTTGGTGAGAAGGTGACAACAGTTGGTGCGATTATTCGCAAATGGAAGAAACACAAAATAACTGTCAATCTCCCTCGGCCTGGGGCTTCATGTAAGATCTCACCTCGTGGAGTTGCAATGATCATGAGAACGGTGAGGAATCAGCCCAGAACTACACGGGAGGATCTTGTCAATGATCTCAAGGCAGCTGGGACTATAGTCACCAAGAAAACAATTGGTAACACACTACGCCGTGAAGGACTGAAATCCTGCAGCGCCCGCAAGGTCCCCCTGCTCAAGAAAGCACATATACATGCCCGTCTGAAGTTTGCCAATGAACATCTGAATGATTCAAAGGAGAACTGGGTGAAAGTGTTGTGGTCAGATGAGACCAAAATGGAGCTCTTTGGCATCAACTCAACTCGCCGTGTTTGGAGGAGGAGGAATGCTGCCTATGACCCTAAGAACACCATCCCCACCGTCAAACATGGAGGTGGAAACATTATGCTTTGGGGGTGTTTTTCTGCTAAGGGGACAGGACAACTTCACCGCATCAAAGGGACGATGGACGGGGCCATGTACCGTCAAATCTTGGGTGAGAACCTCCTTCCCTCAGCCAGGGCATTGAAAATGGGTTGTGGATGGGTATTCCAGCATGACAATGACCCAAAACACATGACCAAGGCAACAAAGGAGTGTCTCAAGAAGAAGCACATTAAGGTCCTGGAGTGGCCTAGCCAGTCTCCAGACCTTAATCCCATAGAAAATCTGTGGAGAGAGCTGAAGGTTCGAGTTGCCAAACGTCAGGCTCGAAACCTTAATGACTTGGAGAAGATCTGCAAAGAGGAGTGGGACAAAATCCCTCCTGACTACAAGAAACATCTGACCTCTGTGATTGCCAACAAGGGTTTTGCCACCAAGTACTAAGTCATGTTTTGCAGAGGGGTCAAATACTTATTTCCCTCATTAAAATGCAAATCAATTCATAACATTTTTGAAATGCGTTTTTCTGGATTTTTTTGTTGTTATTCTGTCTCTCACTGTTTAAATAAACCTACCATTAAAATTATAGACTGATCATTTCTTTGTCAGTGGGCAAACGTACAAAATCAGCAGGGGATCAAATACTTTTTTCCCTCACTGTAACAAGATAGAGGATAGAGAGAGTTTTGTTGATGCTGAGAACGGAATGTACAGTGGGGAGAACAAGTATTTGATACACTGCCGATTTTGCAGATTTTCCTACTTACAAAGCATGTAGAGGTCTGTAATTTTTATCATAAGTACACTTCAACTGTGAGAGACGGAATCTAAAACAAAAATCCAGAAAATCACATTGTTCAAGATGACGGTCAAGATGACGGTCAATCACCCTCGGTTCAAGATGTTCAAGATGACGGTCAATCACCCTCGGTCTGGGGCTCCATGCAAGATCTCACCTCGTGGGGCATCAATGATCATGAGGAAGGTGAGGGATCAGCCCAGAACTACACAGCAGGACCTGGTCAATGACCTGAAGAGAGCTGGGACCACAGTCTCAAAGAAAACCATTAGTAACACACTACGCCGTCATGGATTAAAATCCTGCAGTGCACGCAAGGTCCCCCTGCTCAAGCCAGCGCGTGTCCAGGCCCGTCTGAAGTTTGCCAATGACCATCTGGATGATCCAGAGGAGGAATGGGAGAAGGTCATGTGGTCTGATGAGACAAAAATAGAGCTTTTTGGTCTAAACTCCACTCGCCGTGTTTGGAGGAAGAAGAAGGATGAGTACAACCCCAAGAACACCATCCCAACCGTGAAGCATGGAGGTGGAAACATCATTCTTTGGGGATGCTTTTCTGCAAAGGGGACAGGACGACTGAACCGTATTGAGGGGAGGATGGATGGGGCCATGTATCGCGAGATCTTGGCCAACAACCTCCTTCCCTCAGTAAGAGCATTGAAGATGGGTCGTGGCTGGGTCTTCCAGCATGACAACGACCCGAAACACACAGTCAGGGCAACTAAGGAGTGGCTCCGTAAGAAGCATCTCAAGGTCCTGGAGTGGCCTAGCCAGTCTCCAGACCTGAACCCAATAGAAAATCTTTGGAGGGAGCTGAAAGTCCGTATTGCCCAGCGACAGCCCTGAAACCTGAAGGATCTGGAGAAGGTCTGTATGGAGGAGTGGGCCAAAATCCCTGCTGCAGTGTGTGCAAACCTGGTCAAGACCTACAGGAAACGTATGATCTCTGTAATTGCAAACAAAGGTTTCTGTACCAAATATTAAGTTCTGCTTTTCTGATGTATCAAATACTAATGTCATGCAATAAAAAGCAAATTAATTACTTAAAAATCATACAATATGATTTTCTGGATTTTTGTTTTAGATTCCGTCTCTCACAGTTGAAGTGTACCTATGATAAAAATGACAGACCTCTACATGCTTTGTAAGTAGGAAAACCTGCAAAATCGGCAGTGTATCAAATACTTGTTCTCCCTACTGTATATGTTTTTAACTCATAATAGGCTAACACCTGTCTAAGCCGGGGGAGGGTCATTTTGCTATTTGATTTTGAATTTTAAGACCCCTTGAAGTATAACAAATGATTTAAGAAAAAACATTTGATAAACATTTTTATTTGGACTTATTGCTATTAGCCCATACAAACGCATTGCATAACATATTCACAACATGGAACAACAGACAGTCCCCCAAAAAAATCTAAAGGAAATTTGTTCTGAAGTGTCTGTCCTATAGCTGAGAGATATAAGAAAGGTCAGGAAGAGTTTTTATTTTATTTATTTTTTTATTTTTACATGTATTTAACCCCTTACTTTTGTCACTAAACAGTCTCCATATACAGTGCATTCGGAAAGTATTCAGACCCTTTAACTTTTTCCACATTTTGTTACATTACAGCCTTATTCCAAAATGGATTTAAAAAAAAAATCATCATCAATCTACACACAATACCCCATAATGACAAAGCAAAAACAGATTTTTATAAATTCTTGCAAATTTATAAATAAATAAAAACCTGAAATGCATTATATATATAAGTATTCAGACTCTTTGCTATGAGACTCGGAATTGAGCTCAGGTGCATCCTGTTTCCATTGATCATCTTTGAGATGTTTCTACAACTTGATTGGAGTCCACCTGGGGTAAATTCAATTGATTGGACATGATTTGGAAAGGCAGACACCTGTCTATATAATGTCCCACAGTTGACAGTACATGTCAGAGCAAAAACCAAGCCATGAGGTCGAAGGAATTGTCCGTAGAGCTCCGAGACAGGATTGTGTCGAGGCACAGATCTGGGGAAGGGTACCAAAACATTTCTGCAGCATTGAAAGTTCCTAAGAACACAGTGGCCTCCATCATTCTTAAATGGAAGAAGTTTCGAACCACCAAGATTCTTCCTAGAGCTGTCCGCCCGTCCAAACTGAGCAATCATGGGAGAAGGGCCTTGGTCAGGGAGGTGACCAAGAACCCAATGGTCACTCTGACAGAGCTCCAGAGTTCCTCTGTGGAGATGGGAGAACCTTCCAGAAGGACAACCATCTCTGCAGCACTCCACCAATCAGGCCTTTATGGTAGAGTGGCCAGACGGAAGCCACTCCTCAGTAAAATGCACATGACAGCCCGCTTGGAGTTTACCAAAAGGAACCTAAAGGATTCTCAGAACATTAGAAACAAGATTCTCTGGTCTGATGAAACCAAGATTGAACTCTTTGGCCTGAATGCCAAGCATCACGTCTGGAGGAAGCATGGTGGTGGCAGCATAATGTTGTGGGGATTTTTTCAGCGGCAGGGACTGGGAGACTAGTCAGGATCGAGAGAAAGATGAACGGAGCAAAGAACAGAGAGATCCTTGATGAAAACCTGCTCCAGAGCGCTCAGGACGTCAGACTGGGGAGAAGGTTCACCTTCCAACAGGACAACGACCCTAAGCACACAGCCAAGACAACGCAGGAGTGGCTTCGGGACAAGTCTCTGAATGTCCTTGAGTGGCCCAGCTAGAGACCGGACTTGAACCCGATCGAACATCTCTGGAGAGACCTGAAAATAGCTGTGCAGCGACGCTCCCCATCCAACCTGACAGAGCTTCAGGGGATCTGCAGAGAAGAATGTAGGAAACTCCCCAAATACAGGTGTGCCAAGCTTGTAGCATCATACCCAAGAAGACTCGAGGCTGTATTCTCTGCCAAAGGTGTTTCAACAAAGTACTGAGAAAAGGGTTGGAATACTTATGTAAATGTGATATTTCAGTTGTGTTCTTTTATACATTAGCAAAAATGTATAAAAACCTGTTTTTGCTTTGTCATTATGGGGCATTGTGTGTAGGTTGATGAGGGAAAAAAACAATATAATCCATTTTAGAATAAGGCAGTAACGTAACAAAGTGTGGAAAAAGTCAAGGGGTCTGAATACTTTCCGAATGCACTGTATACTTCCATTCATTTTTCCATCTGGTACCAGGGGACCTTCAGATGAATCTTGTGAGGCCTGTGGGCATCCTAGAGCATAACAATCGACATGTACAAGAGTCTCACCTTTCCACAGAGGGGTCATATTAGTGTGTAGCCCAAACTGTTCGGACACTACAGACAGAAGTTGGCAGATCGGCTGTACCAACTTCAGACGAGTCCCAAGATGATTGTGGGGGTCGTAGAGCAAAACGGAGAACAACATCGTGTTTGTGAGAGTCATCTTTCCATAGAGGTCATAATAGTTTATAGGCCAAACCGATCAGACGCTACAGACGATTTTGTGAGAAGACCGATTTTCGGGATGTCTCATGGTCTGACAAACACTGCTCTAGCTCTGTCGCCTTTCACCGCAGATGCGGAAGTGCAACATAGGCGGATGCGGTGGATTGAGTCACATCCAATGCAAAAAAAACTGATATCGCTAGTTTAAACTGACAGATTTGTATGGGGGTTATTTTATTATGCTAATTAGATTTCCGCGGAGCGTGATAATTTACCTTATTTAAATAATATTCTTAGAATGTTTTTGAATGTTACTAATGTTTTCTTGTTTTATGGAATGTTTTCTAATGTTCTGAGAACGTGACTTTAAATAGAACCACGAGGAAACCTTCAGAAAACGTTATGCTGAAGTACTGAAATTCCCACAGAAGAACATTGTTTCTTAACATTCTCTGAACGTTCTGAGAATATTACTATAAATAGAACCATGAGGAAACCTGCAGAAAACGTTATGCTGAAGTACTGAAATTGCCACAGAAGAACGCTGTTTCTTAACGTTCTCTGAATGTTCTGAGAACATGACTTTAAATAGAACCATGAGGAAACCTATAGAAAATGTTATGCTTAAGTACTGAAATTCCCAGCTAAGAAACAAATGGTTCTCAGAACGTTATGTGCTAGCTGGGTACTAATGTTCTGGGATAGGTAACCAAAAATTGTTTGCTGGGATTTTACTTAGGGCCATATGAGTTTTCCTTAACCATGTGACCTGACCAGATAAAAATGCTGGATTCCCTAGGCTATAGTGCCAAGAGTTTTTCCTGGTCAAGTCACATGATGTCCGGAAAAAACTTCTGACCCTAAGAATAGTATTGGTTCTTATTACCAGTAGATCATGCATCATATTGCAGGGTGGTTGTTGTGACAGATGAAGCCATATGTTTCACTCAGCAGTGGTCAAGAGCGATGTGGTGGCAGGAATGGGGGCTGTAAGTCTAGCACCACACCAGTTGCCAACCTCCCTGTTCTACCAGTGTAGAACCAGTGTACCAACACTAGGAACAAAAAGAGTCCTGTAGGCTGGCTGCTCAACGTCTGAGAGGGGCTTTGTAGGGCGTCATACAATATCCATACAAAAGTTGCTGAAATGGATTCTTCAAATATGAGTTGATATTTATTTTCTGGGGAATGTTTTTAAGTCTTTAAGATAAAAATGCTGATGTCAAGACATAATGTAGCTACTTCTACAGCATTTTTATCTATTAAACAATAATGTTGTGAAAGATCTGACTATTTAGAGTTTGTGCATCACATTTCTTACAAACTTTTTCTTCTTCTCTGAAACCATATAATAATATTTAATGACTTATTCCATTACTTTGGCATAGCTATTTAATAAAATACCCCCAAATTCCTTACATACCCTGGAAGCTGAACTGTAATTGGACCAATTAACCTCTTAAGGATCGGACCCTTTTTTCAATATTCGCCTAAAATGACATACCCAAATCTAACTGTCTGTAGCTCAGGACTTGAAGCAAGGATATGCATATTCTTGATACCATTTGAAAGGAAACACTTTGAAGTTTGTGGAAATGTGAAATTAATTACATGTACGTCATTTAGCAGACGCTCTTATCTACATTTTCATACTGGCCCCCCATGGGAATCAAACCCACAACCCTGGCGTTGCAAACACCATGCTCTACCAACTGAGCTACACGGGACCATTAATGTAGGATAATATAACACATTGATCTGGTAAAAGGTACTACAAACATTTTCTATAATTTTTTTGTTCCATGATCTTTGAAATGCAAGAGAAAGGCCACAATATAATATTGCAGTTTAGGCGCAATTTAGATTTTGGCCACTAGATGGCAGCAGTATGTGTGCAAAGTTTCAGATTGATCCAGTGAAGCATTGCAATACTGGACTATTTTGTATCAAGTCTGCCCAAATGTGCCTAATTGGTCAATTGATACATTTTCAAGTACATAACTATAGAGAACATACAAAAATGATATGGTAATACAAAATGTAAGTTTACACACTCCCAGGAATGTCATGCATGATGGATCATTAGCTTATACACTAACTTTCACATATCTAGATGGCCGGGTGGGGTGGGTGTGGAGCCAGAGACAGCAGTGGTTCAAACTGTAGAATCCAGTTCCTACATTTGAATATAAAAATGGATTTTATCAAACAAAACTATGCTACATTTTATCTCTGGGACCCTTCAGAGATAAATCAGAGCAAGATTACTGAATGTAAGTACATTATTTACCTTCAGAGGTGAATATATCAAACCAGTAGCCGTGAAGTTTTTTGTTGTTGTGCACTCTCCTCAAACAATAGCATGGTATATTTTCACTGTAATAGCTACTGTAAATTGGACAGTGCAGTTAGATTAACAAGAATTTAAGCTTTCTGTCCATATAAGATATGTCTATGTCCTGGAAAGTTTGTTGTTACTTACAAAAGTCATGCTAATCACATTAGCGCACGTTAGCGCAACCGTCCCGTATACGGGACACTGATCCCGTAGAGGTTAATCCATGTTTTTATCATTTTAATAGAGGATCAGAGCTATAGTAATGCCCTCACATGTCTCCCGATCACATTACTTCTTCCACTAAATCATGTGACTTTGGCTTCTAGCACTTGGCCCTACTGTGTGTGTAATGGTGTTGACAACAGTGATCCAATCACTCTCATTCGAGAATGACGTGGGTGACATCCTCTGTGCCAATCTTCCTTTAACCCATAGGCCTAACTGCTACTGTACTTGCTTTTTATTTCAGATTAAAACAAATTTCCTTCATTTTCTATGTAACTGTCTGTTCACAGTGGTGCTTCTGGTCGTGTGTTGGAGTCCCCCCTTGTGTCTTCCCTGCCCCACCCCCCCTCCCCTCCTCTTCTTATACTCCACAGTGTGCTGCTGCTCTGCTATATGTGGCGCCCGGGGCCGCTCCAGGAATCTGCTCTAAATGTTTTCCATATTAGTTCAGAGCCTTCTCTGGTTCCAAATAGCCTAGCAGCCGAGCTGGGGTAATGCTGAGAGGAACCCTGAGCAGGAAGGGGAAGGGAACGGGGGGCGTGGCAGGGAGCAGGGTAGCACACTAACAGACAGCACAACGGTAAGACACTGACAAAGAAACGGGAAAGGAAAGAGAGAGAAAAGAGAGAGAGAGAAAACAACCTCCCAAGGAGCTGAAGAATAAGCGCAAGTCTCATTTCAAGACAGAAGGTGAAGAATGGGAGAAGGAAAGAAGGGATCTGGAGGAGGGGAGAAGAGCGGAGGAGCGCCCCCCATCCAGGAGAAGAAAGGAGGGAAAGCAGAGGAGGGAGGGCCAGCGCCCGAGGATGCCCACAAGTGCTGTGGCTGTCGCTTCCCCCTGCTCATCGCCCTGCTACAGCTGCTGCTGGGGGTGGCCATCACAGCCGTGGCCTTCCTTATGGTCACCATCAGCCCCTCGCTCCTGGCCAGGGAGACCCCACACTGGGCCGGCATCATTGTAAGCATGGACCCGCCTCGTCCTTCTGTATGCATGGACACTTAATATGGCCTTGTGCCACTGTTGTAGCTGCATGGGCCTTTGCCTTATCTTTCTTTGGTCCCTATGTCCATCTTCACCTCACCTCACTACGTGACCGCATGGATCCTCGTCCTCATACTCTAACAACCCAATGCAACCTTGTGGATCTACATGCATGCACACTCAATATGGCCACTATTGTTGCTGCCCTATCCTTTAATCCTTCTGTCCAGCCTCACCTCAAATCAAATCAAATCAAATGTATTGGTCACATACAGATGGTTAGCAGATGTTATTGCGAGTGTAGCGAAATGCTTGTGCTTCTAGTTCCAACAGTGCAGCAATATCTAGCAAGTACTATCTAACAGTTCCACAACAAAATCCTAATACACACAAATCTAAGTAAAGGAATGGAATAAGAATAGATAAATATATGGATGAGCAATGTCATTATCAGAGTGGCATAGGCTAAGATGCAATAGATAGTATAGAATACAGTATATACATATGAGATGGGTAATGCAAGATATTTAAACATTATTAAGATAGTAAAGAATACAGTATATACATATGTCTGTAGCTCAGCTGGTAGAGCACGGCGCTTGTAACGCCAAGGTAGTGGGTTCGATCCCCGGGACCACCCATACACAAAAAAATGTATGCACGCATGACTGTAAGTCGCTTTGGATAATTATATTATTATATGAGATGGGTAATGCAAGATATGTAAACATAATTAAAGTGGCATTATTAAAGTGACTAGTGATTTTCAAGTCTGTATGTAGGCAGCAGCCTCTCTGTGCTAGTGATGGCTGTTTAACAGTCTGATGGCCTTGAGATAGAAGCAGTTTTTCTGTCTCTCAGTCCCAGCTTTGATGCACTTGTACTGACCTCGCCTTCCAATCCCCCATGTGTTTTTTTTTCTCGCAAATATATATACACTACCGTGCAAAAGTTTGGGGTCACTTAGAAAACATACATGATATGAGTTTGAATAGGCAGTGGCTAGTTGTCCTTGATTATCTTTTTGTCCTTCCTGTGACATCGGGTGCAGTAGGTGTCCTGGAGGGCAGGTAGTTTGCCCCCGGTGATGCGTTGTGCAGACTGCACCACCCTCTGGAGAGCCCTGCGGTTGTGGGCGGTGCAGTTGCCGTACCAGGCGGTGATACAGCCCGACAGGATGCTCTCAATTGTTCATCTGTAAAAGTTTTTGAGGGTTTTAGTTGACAGACACATTTATTCAGCCTCCTGAGGTTGAAGGGACGCTGTTGCGCCTTCTTCACAACACTGTCTGCGTGGGTGGACCATTTCAGTTTGTCAGTGATATGTACTCAGAGGAACTTAAAACTTTCCACCTTCTCCACTGCTGTCCTGTCTATGTGGATAGAGGGGTACTCCCTCTGCTGTTTCCTGAAGTCCATGATCATCTCCTTGTTTTTTTTTACGTTGAGTGAGAGGTTATTTTCCTGACACCACACTCCGAGAGCCCTCACCTCCTCCCTGTGGGCTGTCTCATCGTTGTTTTTTAAATGTATTTTACATTTATTTTTTGGGGGTAGATCAGCTTTAATATTGCAGATAGATTATAACTTCCATCAATGGGCGGCAGGTAGCTTAGTGGGTAAGAGTGTTGTGCTAGTAACCGGAAGGTTGCTGGTTCTAATCCCCGAGCCGACTAGGTGAAAAATCTGTCGATGTGCCCTTAAGCAAGGCATTTAACCCTAATTGCTCCTGTAAGTCACTCTGGATAAGAGTGTCTGCTAAATGACTAAAATGTGATTGTCTGCATCACTTCCAATCCCCCATATGTTTTTTTTTCTCGCAAATAATTATACACTACCGTTCAAAAGTTTGGGGTCACTTAGAAAACATACATGATATGAGTTTGAATAGGAAATATAGCAAAATGCATAGGAAATGTTGTCATTGACAAGGTTAGAAATAATGCTTTTTAATAGAAATAATACTTCTGTCCTTCAAACTTTGCTTTCGTCAAAGAATCCTCCATTTGCAGCAATTACAGCCTTGCAGACCTTTGGCATTCTAGTTGTCAATTTGTTGAGGTAATCTGAAGAGATTTCACCCCATGCTTCCTGAAGCACCTCCCACAAGTTTGATTGGCTTGATGGGCACTTCTTACGTACCATACGGTCAAGCTGCTCCCACAACAGCTCAATAGGGTTGAGATCCGGTGACTGTGCTGGCCACTCCATTATAGACAGAATACCAGCTGACTGCTTCTTCCCTAAATAGTTCTTGCATAGTTTGGAGCTGTGCTTTGGGTCATTGTCCTGTTGTCGGAGGAAAGTGGCTCTAATCAAGCGCCGTCCACAGGGTATGGCATGGCGTTGCAAAATGGAGTGATAGCCTTCCTTCTTCAAGATCCCTTTTACCCTGTACAAATCTCCCACTTTACCACCACCAAAGCACCCCCAGACCATCACATTGCCTCCACCATGCTTGACAGATGGCATCAAGCACTCCTCCAGCATTTTTTCATTTGGTCTGCGTCTCACAAATGTTCTTCTTTGTGATCCGAACACCTCAAACTTCGATTCGTCTGTCCATAACACTTTTTTCCAATCTTCCTCTGTCCAGTGTCTGTGTTCTTTTGCCCATCTTAATATTTTCTTTTTATTGGCCAGTCTGAGATATGGCTTTTTCTTTGCAACTCTGCCTAGAAGGTCAGCATACCGGAGCCGCCTCTTCACTGTTGGCGTTGAGACTGGTGTTTTGCGGGTACTATTTAATGAAGCTGCCAGTTGAGGACCTGTGAGGTGTCTGTTTCTCAAACTAGACACTCTAATGTATTTGTCCTCTTGCTCAGTTGTGCACCGGGGCCTCCCACTCCTCTTTCTATTCTGGTTAGAGACAGTTTGCGCTGTTCTGTGAAGGGAGTAGTACACAGCGTTGTACAATATCTTCAGTTTCTTGGCAATTTCTCGCATGGAATAGCCTTAATTTCTCAGAACAAGAATAGACTGATGAGTTTCAGAAGAAAGTTATTTGTTTCTGGCCATTTTGAGCCTGTAATCGAACCCACAATTGCTGATGCTCCAGATACTCAACTAGTCTCAAGAAGGCCAGTTTTATTGCTTCTTTAATCAGCACAACAGTTTTCAGCTGTGCTAACATAATTGCAAAAGGGTTTTCTAATGATCAATTAGCCTTTTATAATGATAAACTTGGATTAGCAAACACAACGTGCCATTGGAACACAGGACTGATGGTTGCTGATAATGGGCCTCTGTACGCCCATGTAGATATTCCATAAAAAAATCAGACGTTTCCAGCTACAATAGCCATTTACAACATTAACAATGTCTACGCTGTATTTCTGATCAATTTGATGTTATTTTAATGGACAAAAAAATTGCTTTTCTTTCGAAAACAAGGACATTTCTAAGTGACCCCAACATTTTGAACGGTAGTGTATATATATACATATACATACATACACATACATATACACATACATACATATACAGTGGGGAGAACAAGTATTTGATACACTGCCGATTTTGCAGGTTTTCCTACTTACAAAGCATGTAGAGGTCTGTAATTTTTATCATAGGTACACTTCAACCGTGAGAGACAGAATGTAAAACAAAAATCCAGAAAATCACATTGTATGATTTTTAAGTAATTAATTTGCGTTTTATTGCATGACATAAGTATTTGATCACCTACCAACCAGTAAGAATTCCGGCTCTCACACACCTGTTAGTTTTTCTTTAAGAAGCCCTCCTGTTCTCCACTCATTACCTGTATTAACTGCACCTGTTTGAACTCGTTACCTGTATAAAAACACCTGTCCACACACTCAATCAAACAGACTCCAACCTCTCCACAATGGCCAAGACCAGAGAGCTGTGTAAGAACATCAGGGATAAAATTGTAGACCTGCACAAGGCTGGGATGGGCTATAGGACAATAGGCAAGCAGCTTGGTGAGAAGGCAACAACTGTTGGCGCAATTATTAGAAAATGGAAGAAGTTCAAGATGACGGTCAATCACCCTCGGTCTGGGGCTCCATGCAAGATCTCACCTCGTGGGGCATCAATGATCATGAGGAAGGTGAGGGATCAGCCCAGAACTACACGGCAGGACCTGGTCAATGACCTGAAGAGAGCTGGGACCACAGTCTCAAAGAAAACCATTAGTAACACACTACGCCGTCATGGATTAAAATCCTGCAGCACACGCAAGGTCCCCCTGCTCAAGCCAGCGCATGTCCAGGCCCGTCTGAAGTTTGCCAATGACCATCTGGATGATCCAGAGGAGGAATGGGAGAAGGTCATGTGGTCTGATGAGACAAAAATAGAGCTTTTTGGTCTAAACTCCACTCGCCGTGTTTGGAGGAAGAAGAATGATGAGTACATCCCCAAGAACACCATCCCAACCGTGAAGCATGGAGGTGAAAACATCATTCTATGGGGATGCTTTTCTGCAAAGGGGACAG
This sequence comes from Coregonus lavaretus, assembly GCF_964263955.1. Taxonomy (NCBI): domain Eukaryota; kingdom Metazoa; phylum Chordata; class Actinopteri; order Salmoniformes; family Salmonidae; genus Coregonus; species Coregonus lavaretus. The sequence goes on along the minus strand of NC_139998.1, from coordinate 19,797,848 downwards.
GACGACTGAACCGTATTGAGGGGAGGATGGATGGGGCCATGTATCGTGAGGTCTTGGCCAACAACCTCCTTCCCTCAGTAAGAGCATTGAAGATGGGTCGTGGCTGGGTCTTCCAGCATGACAACAACCCGAAACACACAGCCAGGGCAACTAAGGAGTGGCTCCGTAAGAAGCATCTCAAGGTCCTGGAGTAGCCTAGCCAGTCTCCAGACCTGAACCCAATAGAAAATCTTTGGAGGGAGCTGAAAGTCCGTATTGCCCAGCGACAGCCCCGAAACCTGATGGATCTGGAGAAGGTCTGTATGGAGGAGTGGGCCAAAATCCCTGCTGCAGTGTGTGCAAACCTGGTCAAGACCTACAGGAAACGTATGATCTCTGTAATTGCAAACAAAGGTTTCTGTACCAAATATTAAGTTCTGCTTTTCTGATGTATCAAATACTTATGTCATGCAATAAAATGCAAATTAATTACTTAAAAATCATACAATGTGATTTTCTGGATTTTTGTTTTAGATTCCGTCTCTCACAGTTGAAGTGTACCTATGATAAAAATTACAGACCTCTACATGCTTTGTAAGTAGGAAAACCTGCAAAATCGGCAGTGTATCAAATACTTGTTCTCCCCATTGTAAATAGATATATATACATATCCTTTAAAAATATATATTTCCCTTTATTACTTTCCAACCCCACCACCCCTTCCCTAATTGGAGTAAACAAGTGAACAACAACGCTTAGGCCTCTACTTCCAGCTTATACATACTATATACATTTTATGGACACAGTCAAATTCTACAATAATTATATTTTGTTTATTTTTACTCCTGAACTTCCTCCGATCAATTTCATGATGTCCATCTGGTTTGCTTCTATATGCCATATTTTTCTAACTGTGCTGTTTCACAAAAGCTCTCAACCTATAACCTATATAATTATTATGGACACAGTATGCTTTACATTAGTTATCTTGTTGTTATTAGTTGTTGTTAGTTGTTATTAGTCCCATCATTCAGCACCATTCAACACCTCCCATCTATCTCTTAACACCATCCATATTGGATTTATATTTGCCATATATTTTTCAACTGTACTGTGATGTTTCACAAAAGTTCTGAACCCTTCTATTCTCATTGTTTCTACAGATGCTAAAAGTATTATTATATTATTGATCGATTGACTATGACTTTTCAGATCACCCAATAGTGCTATCTGCAGGGTTAGCTCCAGGTAAATATTGCAATCCTTCAGCCATTCCTGGACCTGGGACCAAAAACAAGCTACAAATGGACAGTACCAAAACAAATTATCTAATGATTCTGTCTCTTCGCAGCAAAATCTGCAGAGCTGGTGGGAAGATTGTATCCCCCATATAAATAATATTCTATTGGTAGCAAGAATCTTGTATAATAATTTAAATTGAAAAATTCTAAGTTTTGAATCCGGTGTCGTTTTGCGTAGCAGTTCATAAACACTATGCCATGGAATCGGTACGTCAAAAATCTCTTCCCAACTATTTTGCAATCTATATGGTACGGCTGTCAATCCTTTGGTCCTTAAATGAAACTGGTATATTTTTTTATTTATCACAATTTTCTTTAACCAATTATGTTCTTTAATGCAGGGCCGACAGACAAGTTCCTTACTTTTTCGCCCTTCCACTTTCCTCTTCCATTTTTGCGGTAATTTCCATATGTTTTTGTTAGCTGCATGTGCGACATAACTCCACCAGTGCTACCTATGATACAATTTATGAAGATTATACCTTTTTTTAAATTTTTTATAAAAATATAATGGCATTATTTTTCTTTCTTTTTTATCAATTAGTATATTTGAGTTTAACATAATATTTGTTGCATTATTTGTTCTGTCGTTTCTGGAGGATTAAATTGAAATTGCAACCAACTTTCTATGACTTGTTTTAGAAATAGTGATATTTGGTAATCTGAATAAAGGGAAAAAGGACATTATTGAACATTGGGTGAGACAATCTTACTAATTTCCTAGAGAACCAGTTCGGATTTAAGTATAACTTTTGTATGACTGAAGCTTTTAGTTATAGGTCTAATGCTTTAATATTTAATAATTTATGTCCTCCGAATTCATAGTCATTATATAAATAGGCCCGTTTAATTTTGCCTGGCTTGCCGTTCCAAATAAAATGGAATAGTTTTTTCTCATATAATTTAAAAAACTGTTCGCTAGGCGTAGGCAAGACCATAAGCAAGTAGGTAAACTGGGATAATACTAAAGAGTTAATCAGGGTGATTTTTCCACAAATAGACAGGTATTTACATTTCCATGGTAGCAAAATCGTATCTATTTTTGCTAACTTTCTATTAAAAGTTATTGGAGTGAGATCATTTATTTCATTTGGGATATGTATTCCGAGTATATCTACATGACCATCAGACCATTTTATTGGCAAACTACATGGTAATCAAGCCTACTACTGTGTGTCATCTGCAAACTTGATGATTGAGTTGGAGGCGTGCATGGCTACGCAGTCATGGGTGAACAGGGAGTACAGGATGGGGCTGAGCACACACCCTTGTGGGGCCCCAGTGTTGAGGATCAGCGAAGTGGAGATGTTGTTTCCTACCTTCACCACCTGGAGGCGGCCCGCCAGGAAGTCCAGGACCCAAGCTTGATGATGAGCTTGGAGGGTACTATGGCGATGAATGCTGAGCTATATTCAATGAACAGTATTCTTACATAGGTATTCCTCTTGTCCAGATGGGATAGGGCAGTGTGCTGGCGATTGCATCGTCTGTGGACCTATTGGGGGTATGCAAATTGAAGTGGGTCTAGGGTGACAGGTAAGGTGGAGGTGAAATGATCCTTGACTAGTCTCTCAAAGCACTTCATGATGACAGAAGTGAGTGCTATGGGCGATAGTCATTTAGTTCAGTTACCTTTGCATTCTTGGGTACATGAACAATGGTGGCCATCTTGAAGCATGTGGGGACAGCAGACTGGGATAGTCATGGACGTATGTCATGGACCCTTGTCCTGATACTCTACCTACCGCGCCTCCCATGAACTTCACCTACAATGCATGCATGGACACTGGGTTGTACTGCATCATCCCCCAGAATGTAGCTGCATGGACCCATCTTCTACCTTCATTACATGCATGGCCTAATGATGTATATAAACACATACAGTATGTATGGCTATGGCATGGCCACACAGACGTTTGTCCTCCTCATCGCCATCTTGTCTCCTCATCGCCATCTTTGTCTCAACACATGGCACTCTGGTCCATTACTAATTGCTACCTCTTCAATTTGTACGCCAGATGTCCTTCTACTCAGACTTTGTCCCTACTGTACGTCTACCTTGCCCTGACTGCATGTACACATTCCTACTTATCAGCCTTATCTCTCTATTCACACATTATCTTACATTAGTTTCATCTAAACTCAAAATAAGGGTTGTTTATCATGCTTAACTGCCTTTTCTATAGCCGTTTCAACCTCAGTGTTTTAATGGGAAAGTTCCCCACCCTAAATGACTCAGAGATAAACATGGCACATGGATAGGGTGACTCATAGTCATTTACTAGTGCCATGTGGTTTTACATAGGGAATGATTTCAGATGTACTCCCTTTTCAATATGGAGCGTAGTGTGCCATGCAGTGACATACAGTGGCTGCAGTTTTTCATATACAGTTATTTTATTCCTGGCCAGGCAAAAATAAATAACAATTATGATCAAGTTTCAGGTTAAAAGTTGCCTTGTTTGCCTTGTTTTTATAAGGGATGACCCGCGTGAACATCCCTCAGTCTCATTGAACAAATTGGTTGACATTCTAAATGTCAACATGTTGACTGCTACCAATTAACTTGACGTTATTTTCACATTGTCTCCCTCACTCTCTCACTGTTGATTAGATCGATCTCCTCTATAAATAGTTAACTGGCTTAAAGAGTTTCTGGGTCATTCTACCTCTTTTGAAAGTGTAACTTGGTCAAAAAAAACGTTTGATTTCACCTAATTTTAACTTTCTGTAATAACGTTGGTAGAGCATGGTGCTTGCAACACCAGGGTTGTGGGTTCGTTTCCCACGGGGGGCCAGTATGAAAATGTATGCACTCACTAACTGTAAGTCGCTCTGGATAAGAGCGTCTGCTAAATGACTAAAATGTCAATGTAAATCTCAAGAGGTTAAATTTAAAAAATGGCGATAGTAAGTGCATACTAAGTGCCAAATAAAGTAACAGGGTTGACTAACAGGGTTTACGATTTCTTCTTAAATCAGCCATAAATCCCGTTGTGACAGGGGGAATGGAAGATTGTTGTGTGTAACAGGGAGTGGCAATTGAATGCAAGCTTCACCATTTTTTATTTATTGTTAAAAAATGTCTAGCCTGTCTAGCTATGGGTAACAGGGTTGACGTGTTATGCTCAACCCACTCAGTTTTCCACCACAAAACACCAGAAAATGGCCAACAAGAGTTGAAACAGCTCACATGCTTTTATTCTATGATTTGACTATTAGATGTTCAATGTTTCTTTTGAAAAAAATATTTCAAAAATAGTTTCATCATATTAAAATGAGAGTTCAGTTCACATAGCAGGGTTGACCTTAAAATGAAGGACAGGCGTAAATCAATCACTAATCACATTAAATAAATAATAATCTTCAGAAATGACTTTGTCAAAGCAACAAAATAACTAGGGCTTTACAATGATGGTGAAACTTGGAGACATTTTGTAATTAAGTGGGTTAAAACCTTCCTAGAAGTGGGTTGACGGAGGGACATGTCAAAATGCTGAATTTTAGCGCTTCAGCAAGCCTTTATTCATATAAAAATCTGATCTATTGAATTCTCCATGTGGTCTTCATTTGATATAACATGCTTTTAAAATGCAATATTAGTGCACAATTTCTACTTAAAATATCAAAGGGACGCAAAAGGCACTCATTTCGTGGATGACCCTTCTATAAGTTTCAAACTTTCCCCCAACTGTAGTCATGGCAAGACAACAACAACAACTCTAGAATGCCAGTCAGTTGTGGGGCAGTAGCCTCTTACCCCAATCCTATAGTTAGCTAATGTCTACAGATAAATAAAGCAAATAATACTGAAAGTAGCACTTTACTTTACATTGCCATTATACCCATGTAACTGCACAGTAATAACAGTAGTAACAACGTTGTATGAGACCCAATGTTGTAAAAATGCAGCGTTTCCTAAATTGCATCCTGTACAGATCCTAAACTCAAACAATATGTCAAACACTACATAGTGCATCTCCTTAGACCCAGATGTATCTCTTAGTAGTATTTGTTGTGTGTTGGTATGATTATTGTGGCATCAGTAGCCTCTGAAACATTAGAACCCTGTCAACTTGTATAAGACCACACTGGTCCCCTATTCAAGCATATGTTGTAGGCCATCCATGAAAGTAAATGACTAGACATATTTTTTCCTGTCTTCTCTAAGATAAAGTGATTATGTAAAAACATGTTAATTGATAAACAAACATTCTGAGCCAGAGCTAAACGTAGTTTTGTAAGTGTTGCAAAAACACAACATTGGGATTAAAGGGTCGCCAAACTGAGCCATTGGGCTACATTCATATATTGATTGACAAGTTAGAGAGATTGTTCTCCTTCAAAATTCTGCAAATATGGACAACAAAATACTTCAAGAGTAACTTTGATGTCCCCTCTACACATCAAAAGAACAAAACTACCATTTTTGTTAGTTTTTTTGTGTGTAGTTTATGAGGTAAGAATACTGCCTTTGATGACCATTCATTTTATGGTAAAGAAGTAAGATAGGAGGTTCTCTCTATACATAAATCCAGAATTATACAACCAAATATTATTAAAAGTAAGTTAGATGTTCTCCATGCGTACAAAACCCACCAAATAGTTGATCCTTTCAAAATACATATGTTTTTGACAGCGATATTTTAAAAATGTGGATCGATCGAATTGATCAATTTGGCTATTTCAGACAAAATAGGACTTCATTTCAGTTTAATATGTAAATGCTTTTGATCCATTTTGATGTGAATTTCACCGTTTTTTTTATTAACACACATTTTCCTACCATTGAAGCCCAATGTTGCATGTTTGCAACGTTTCCAGATCTTTCTGAGCAAACTTAACATTAAAAAAACTGATTATTTTCATAATCAGAGGCCTATTACAAGTACACTATATATACAAAGGTATGTGTACACCACTTCAAATTAGTGGAATAGGCTATTTCAGCCACAGCTGTTGCTGACAAGTGTATAAAATCGAACACACTGCCATGCAATCTCCATAGACAAACATTGGCAGTAGAATGGCCTTACTGAAGAGCTCAGTGACTTTCAACATGGCACCGTCCTAGGATACCACCTTTCCAACAAGTCAGTTCATCAAATTCCTACCCTGCTAGAGCTGCCACGGTAAACTGTAAGTGCTGTTATTGTGAAGTGGAAACATCTAGGTGCAACAACGGCTCAGCTGCGACTTGGTAGGCCACACAAGCTCAAAGAATGGGACCGCCGAGTGTGAAGTGCGTAGCACGTAAAAATCGTCTGTCCTCGGTTGCAACGTCAGCACAAGAACTGTTCATCGGGAGCTTCATGAAATAGGTTTCCATGGCTGAGCAGCCGCACACAAGCCTAGGATCACCATGCGAATCTGGGTTTGGCGGATGCCAGGAGAACGCTACCTGCCCCAATGCATAGTGCCAACTGTAAAGTTTGGTGGTGGAGGAGGAATAACGGTCTGGGGCTCTTTTTCATACTCCGGGCTAGGCCCCTTAGTTCCAGTGAAGGGAAATATTAACGCTACAGCATACAATGACATTCTAGACGATTCAGTGCTAATAACTTTGTGGGAACAGTTTGGGGAATGCCCTTTCCTGTTTCAGCATGACAATGCCCCTGTGCACAAAACGAGATCCATACAGAGATGGTTTGTTGAGATCGGTGTGGAAGAACTTGACTGGCCTGCACACAGCCCTGACCTCAATTCCATCGAACACCTTTGGGATGAATTGGAACGCCGACTGTGAGCCAGGCCTAATCGCCCAACATCAGTGCCCGACCTCACTAATGCTCGTGTCTGAATGGAAGCAAGTCCCCGCAGCAATGTTCCAACATCTAGTGGAAAGCCTTCCAAGAGAAGTGGAGGCTGTTAAAGCAGCAAAGGGGGGATCAACTCCATATTAATGCCCATGATTTTGGAATGAGATGTTCGACAAGCAGGAGTCCACATACTTTTGGTCACATTGTGTATTTCTGAAGGGGAATAAAAAACATTTTCCTCATTTGGATCTATGCTTGGGTCTCACATGGTTAGAAGTAATACAAGTTACATAAGACACAGCATTTCCATATTGAATTTTGAATGTTCTTCTCATGCTACTACAAATTATATTTCACTCTATAAAAACTACAATGATGAACCCTTTAAGCCCCAAGGCTATAGAGGCCTACTAATGATAACACAGGGGCCTGACTAGGTATGTTCCCCTACTGTCTATACTAGTATTGTTTTTCTAGGCAATGTATGATAGTGAGCATTTCTTTAACAAAATCATGTAATCTATGTGAGATATTTCATGTTTGCATTTCTGTAGAGGAGAAAAACATGTTGTTTAGCCTCAGCTTCCTGTATGCCTTAATTACAGTGTGTACAGATGTGTGCAATCGGAAGCATCTCAGCACACACAGGGTACATCTATCTCGAGTTCTGTCCTCATGTGACTCACGACCCGGTGACAAACACTGAGGTCACCAAGATCCTTCTAGAGAATTCTGACCGCTTAAGAACCTGGGGAAATCAATTAAGTTAGATGCTGCATGTTAGTCACAAGATCGCAAAAAAGGAGGAAAACTATATAATTTGCCATAGCATTGATAATGTTATCAGATGACAATTTGGCCAAGTGTACAATATCAATAGTGAACTTGGGATAAACAGCTTGAAGAGGGTTGAAGAGACCCCTCTCAGCTGCAAGTAAGATAAGAGGTTTGCTTGTATGTGTTGTGTGTGTGTGTGTGTGTGTGTGTGTGTGTGTGTGTGTGTGTGTGTGTGTGTGTGTGTGTGTGTGTGTGTGAGCGCGTGTGTTAGAAAACCATGGCAACACTTCGTATCAGCAGATCAAATCCTGGGATGAATATCTGAATCCGAATGGATTCAGTTTCCCAATAACACATATGCCATTCAGAAAAAAAAAACCAGTGCTGGTAACACTTTACTTTAAGCATGCAGGTATAATGCATTATGATGTAGTTATAATGCATTGTAAGACTTTCATGAGCATGCATGACCCCTATGGTTTTAAAATAATCTCATAATGATCTGGACTAAATACCAGTATATAAACCTTTTCAAAGCAGCCTTTGTATTTTTTAAGTATACATTGGAGAATGATGAACTTACCAAGTATACTTGTAGACCCCCACTAAATCCATTTTTCTCTGTGTTCTATGTTACTCTAGTTGTGTGTGGTCTCCTTGCTGGGCTTCGTCCTCTACTGCATCACCTACGTACCAGACGAGAGGACCTCCATGCAATTCATCGCCAAAGTGAGACCCACATGCCCTCTGACACAATTTCCTGTCCAACTGAGCAGAGACCAAGGCAAACTCTCTCTAATGGGATGATTAGTCATGTTTATACAGGAGAATGCCATTCATTATCAAACACATTTCCCGTCTCATTCAAATCAACCATACAAAGGTTGTTGTTAGAGCCAGTTAATCTGATTTAGACTAACGTGTAGGGCCAATATACTACAACACAGAGAACATTGATTGCCACATTGACATACTGTATGCAGACCTGGGTTCAAATACTATTTAAAATCTTTAAAATACTTGTTTTAGCATAGCTGTAATGCCAGATGGGCGGGGTTTGCACTTTGTGACTGTTCTAATACACTGTACAAAAATATAAACGCAACATGCAACAATTTCAAAGATTTTACGGAGTTACAGTTCATTTAAGGAAATCAGTGAACGTAAATAAATTAGGCCCTAATCTATGGATTTCACATGACTGGGAATACAAATATGCATCTGTTGGTCACAGACACCTTAAAAAGAAAGTAGGGGCGTGGATCAGAAAACCAGTTAGTATCTGGTGTGACCACCATTTGCCTCATGCAGTGCGACACATCTCCTTCACATATAGTTGATCAGGCTGTTGATTGTGGCCTGTGGAATGTTGTACCACTGTTCTTCCATGGCTGTGCGAAGTTGTTGGATATTGGCGGGAACTGGAACACGCTGTCGTACACGTCGATCCAGAACATTCCAAACATGCTCAATGGGTGATATGCCTGGTGAGTATGCAGGAACATTTTCAGCTTCCAGGAATTGTGTACAGATCCTAGCAGCATTACCATGCTGAAACATGAGGTGATGGCGGCGGATGAATGGCATGACAATGGGCCTCAGGATCTGGTCACGGTATCTCTGTGCATTCAAATTGCCATCGATAAAATGCAATTGTGTTCGTTGTCCGTAGCTTATGCCTGCCCATACCATAACCCCACCGCCACCATGGGGCACTCTGTTCACAAGGTTGACATCAGCAAACCACTCAGCCACACGTCTGCCATTTGCCCGGTACAGTGGAAACCGTGATTCATCCGTGAAGAGCACACTTCTCCAGCGTCCAAGTGGCCATCGAAGGTGAGCATTTGCCCACTGAAGTCGGTTACGAGGCTGAACTGCAGTCAGGTCAAGACCCTGGTGAGGACGACGAGCACGCAGATGAGCTTCCCGAGACGGTTTCTGACAGTTTGTGCATGTGGTTGCACCTTCAATGTGATACTGTATGTACAGTATAGGGCCATAGAGAGAAATGCAGAGCACAGCATGCCTACTGGCAAGGTTCTGTAGGAGGCCTATGGGTAGATGAGCACAGTTATTGGACATGATTTGATTGTCTCATTTAATTGGCCATAAAATGTAGGCAGTTGGAATTTCCAATCAATTAGAGTCCGCCCACCACTGTTTGCCCATTGTGACTGAGCTGCGTACAAATACAATATTTTGGACTTCCTCCACTCAAAATGTATGTAAAAGTAGACTTATAACGTGTATAAACAGAACAATACATTTAAAAAGTAATACAATCTACATTCAGTGGCGTAAATCTATTCTCCCTATTTTTCCTTTCTTTATGTCTTCCTAAAGTTCATAACATAAAATACTTTGAGTACAGCGATATATGAAAGGCTTTGTGATGCTCTTTATGTCATTTATGTACAACAGTTGGCAGTACAATACATCTCATGACGTACTTCAGTTCTCCATATTTCCCCGCATTTTTTTTTTTTTTTACCGCCATTTCAAATCAAGCAAGCATCAAACATGACATAATACTATAATCGGCATATAACGGAGTGTGAATACAGTGCGAATCAGGACTCTGTTACGTAACCTGTGGATTTAGATGAATGGCTAGTGCTATTGTACACTGTAATTACATAAACCATACAAAGCCCCTCTTGCACATTATCAAGCTGTATTTTAGACCCCGTTTACACAATGTGGACATTAACTCCTGAGTGGCGCAGTGGTCTAAGGCACTGCATCGCAGTGCTAACTGTGCCACTAGAGATCCTGGTTCGAATCCAGGCTCGAATCCAGGCTCTGTCGCAGCCGGCCGCGACCGGGAGACTCATGGGCGGCGCACAATTGGCCCAGCGTCGTCTAGGGTAGGGGAGGGAATGGCCGGCAGGGATGTAGCTCAGTTGATAGAGCATGGCGTTTGCAACGCCAGGGTTGTGGGTTCGATTCCCACGGGGGGCCAGTATAAAAAAAATATGTAATCACTAACTGTAAGTCGCTCTGGATAAGAGCGTCTGCTAAATGACTAAAATGTAAATACAGGCACCTGCCAAAATAAAGGAAACACCAACAAAGTGTCTTAATATTGTGTTCGGCCACCACGAGCCGCCAAAACAGTTTCAATTGTCCTTGGCATAGATTTTACAAGTGTCTGGAACTCTATTGGAGGGATGCGACACCATTCTTCCACATGAAATTACATCATTGGTGTTTTGTTGATTGTGGTGGAAAACGCCATCTCAGGTGCTCCACAATCTCCCGTAAGTGTTCAATTGGGTTGAGATCTGGTCACACACACACACAAACACTCCTTTGAGACCCGTCTTTCAAAGTCACCGAGAACTTTTCTTCTAGCCAAAATAATGGGCAACTGGCCATTTTAATTCATGACTTCAAGCATGCTGTGATGTTAATTGCTTAATTAACTCAGGAACCAGACTTTGTATCCCTCATTTACTCAAGTGTTTCCTTTATTTTGGCAGTTACCTGTACAAACACAAATACACAGCATGTGGGTAAAGGTACAGTGGGAGGCAGCTGCATGGGATTCTCACAGGAACACTGTCTACATAATGCAGTCAGTCCTCCTTTTCAACTAGAATGTTTTTTGTGTGAAAATGACTGAATTCTTTAGAAAATGACCCCAGATGACATCATAGGGGGTCATTTTCTTCTTATCTAAGCTAATTGACTACATGTAGAACATTTAGGTTTTCAAATATGGAAACACCGGTATGGTGCTGCTGTGCTGGACATAATGAATATGAGGTTAAAAAGTGGTGAAGTTCCCCTTTAAGACAGTCTTGCTCTGTCAGGTTCTACCTCTGGCTGGTAGCCAGGATCTGCTGGTATTTATTGGTGCTCTGCGGGGAGATAATCGTTAGCAGACAGAAACCTATTTAGATTGGAAACTGATATGGCTAGAGAGTGGGCATACCTGGTTCACTATAGCCTGCTAACACTTAAGTCACTTCAATCAGTCATTGAATGTGCTACAGTAAGCTGAGTAAAGACATACAACTCCAGTCGTCTTAGCCCTAGTGTAGACAACCAGGGTCATGTTCAGGCTCCAACACAGAAAAAGCTGTGAAATATCGTTGTTATTGGTAGTCTGTCCTCTATTTCAAATAATGTATCTAATTTCGTGCTAAACATGACCCTGCAGTTGTCCTTAAGGATGACCTCCCTCTAAGTATTTATCCCCCACTATGCTTAGCTATGCTATGATTCACTACACTACACCACACGAGCTCACTTCCTCTCTTCTCCCCCTCCAGTTGCTGTACTTCATCCTGTGCACGGTGGGCCTGGTCCTCTCTGTCCTGGTCATGGCCTTCTCTGGCCATCACTACGCCCAGACCAACGGCTTCAGCTGCCTGGAGGTGGGAGATGACTGCTTGTGCACCCTGGACCCCCACGACCCAATCGCCAGGACCTTCACCTACGCGGGAGTCAGCGATTGCGGAGAGGTCACAGGCACCCTGAAGTTGTACTTCCTGCTTCAGATTGCCCTGAACCTGACCCAAGCCCTGGTGTGTGCCCTGGGGGCCTTCGTCATGTGGAAGCACCGCTACCAGGTGTTCTTCGTGGGGCTGCAGATGGGCTCGCCCTCCTTCCAGCACTGGCAGAAGGTCTGATGGGAAATGTAGGAAGAAGAGGCCCATGGTGATGATGATACCACTATTGAGGGTAGAGTAAGAAGGCGAGCAGCCAATCAACATTTCTGCTCATTCTACTTGAATGGACAGAGATGTATTACACAAAACACTTTGGTGTGTGCATAAGTGTGTGTTTTGGTTGTTCTCAATCATATTTACATTTTGGGGTGGTTGACTTCTTCTATAATGGCTTTTCACACAACTTTGATATACTGTGTGGAGAACTTTATTTGCAGTTGCCAATGCTACATGAGATACTGTATTTCTAATAGATGAAGAAAAATGCAAAACTACCCAACTGTCAGTTTTGGAATGATCTACCTTGATGTTCAATGTTTTTGTCAGGGATTTCAAAATAATTCAGCAAAAATCTTTACTATGCCTCTACGATGAATGTATACAATCTATAATAGTGTTGATTATATTACAATTAAAGCAAACTTAGACACTTTTCTCAAACTGTGGTCGTAAAAACGATTCTTGCTGTGCAAGTATTCATCTCTAAAATCTTGTATCATACTGCTGTTTAGGACTGTGGGGAATGCTATTGTTTTCAACCCTGGTCGGCCTTCAACTTGAGATACTCAATGAGAGTGGGCAGCTCTGAGCTAGCCTGCAACGTCACTTCCTGGAGTAGCTCAAACTGAGCATGTTATCAAAAGACAGTGCAGTATGAAGATATGCAGAAACTGCTTCTCCAATAGAAATCCCTGATCACATTTGTAAACGATGTCATGGTGACGTTCATGCACAGAAATACGTTATCGGGTCTAACGGTTGTCTTGCGCCGAACTGCGCATGTGCAGGCCGTCAAATCAAAGGTACTCCTTCGATATCAAGTTGCTTTTGACAAAAATGTAAACGTGTCAGTTTGTCACTTTCACGAGGTTGGAGTAATAACATGTTCAACTACTTAAGACATTGGCTCAAATCTAGGTTGTGGATTTAGATTTAGAGAAAATTAACAGATAAGGAAGAATTTCACTTCTCTCATCGACTTCTCAAACCCCGGCCTGGTCTGCTTGGTCTGTTTCGCAAGCATTCCCGGAAGTCTTGCGATGTTGCGCCTCTGGGTTTAGAAACTGCGACGTTATGTCTTGAAAATCCCCCCCATGAGATTCCATTTTAGTAAGCTAAAACAGACTTCCTGAGCTTCAAATGCACTATTGAGTCTTCACATCGGAATAAATGGTGTGACGTCATCGATGGCTTTGGGGCGGCAGGTAGCTTAGTGGTTAAGAGCGTTGTGCCAGTAACTGAAAGGTCACTGGTTCTAATCCCCGAGCCGACTAGGTGAAAAATCTGTCGATGTGCCCTTGAGCAAGGCACTTAACCCTAATTGCTCGTGTAAGTCGCTCTGGATAAGAGCGTCTGCTAAATGACAAATCTAAAAATCTTTGTCCATTCATATACAGTCAATGGTTTAACTGCATCAGTAGAGGGTGAGGAGCAGGCTGGAACATAAGTGAGGGAATTATGTTCAGTTTTCGCAATTGCATATTTAGCACTTGAATTTGATTATCATGGACTATCACACAAACAGTGGTACATATTTTGTAATAGCCTATAGTTACACATAATACAGTATTTTGGGGCAAAAGAGGCTACTAATTTCATCTTTCCTTTCAGACAATGGATATCTGTCTGTAGCATTTGGGGCTGTTGACATAATGCCATCATTGTATGAATCAGGTAAAACCCCTGACCGAATAGAGCAGTACAGCCTGGTGTATTATTGCATTTACTAACGACTCAGAGTGGAGTCAGACTGGTGCTAAGAGGAGAGGAGAGAAGGCATGTGGAGGCTATCAACAATACCAGTGGCCTCCAGTCATGACTCAAGCAGCCAGGCAAAACCAAAACTGCTGCAACCACTGGGGGAGGGCTGGGCTGGGGAGGGGTAGGTAAAGGGGTACTCAGACGGACAACTGAACTGTGCCATCCGAAGAGGGAAACTATGTTTATATGGCTCATTGGCTCATTTAGCAGGATAGTGTCCCTCCAATAGTGAAGACAGTACGTTAAATCAGTTGTCTAAAGGTTTGGTGTACGTTGTCTTATGCAAAACTAACTTTGGTGGATTGTAAATCACATTTTAGGTGCTGGTAGTGGACAACATTTGCCTATGACACATCCAGAGACTAGAGCAGCATGAAAAACAGAAGCGTGAAGCAGAATACATGAGGAGAATTAGAACTAATGAGTATTGGGTGGTAATATGGTAATTCCTGTGCATTAGAGATACTATAGTCAAGTCTTTGCAGATAATCCATGAGGAGAAGTGTTTGAGAATGGCGAAATCTGAGTTTTATCGTCAACAGAGGCCTTATTACTGGTGCTTGAGCACTTCACGTCATTTACATGTACATTAGAGAAAGAACTACTGCCGATGTACCTGTGTACATTTTCTTTTCCTTTTAATCATGGTCTCACTTTTACTTTTAATAAATGGTGTTGACTTTTAAGTCCTTAAATCGCAGTTGTATTATTTGTGTTGCATGCAATCTTACCTCAACTATTCTTAAACCAATCCTGAAATTCTGTTGATGAAAAGTATGTGAATGAATGCGTTTTGCCTGTGAGCTACAGTATCACACTAGCTACCACTGAAGACAGACCGCTTGCGAGGGAAACATAACTATTTGAGCCGGAATCTTTTCATTCTATCACTGGAAGGGATAAGGCTGTACAAACATACACTACAGTAGCGTGTTATCAGATTAAGTGAGAAAGTTAGAGGGCCTGGGCCGTGTTCATTAGGCACCAAACGGAAGAAAACAGGGAGGGACTACCTAGATTTGTCCATTTTCTGTTGAAAAACACTAAAAACTATTTTGCTATGGTGAATATAGCCCTGATGTTTTTGATAGGCTTGAGGGTGTTATGAACTATCCTGTGACAACACTGCATCATTATTCATGACAGCATGACATAGGAAGTCACATGCGGCCCATCACAAGGGGGATGTATTTAAACAAATTACAGTTAAAATAGTTATTTTCCTCCCACAAAATCTGTTTTCCTTCCTTTGAAACCACAAACACCTGCTTGAAATTGCCATAGATCTGCGAGGGGTAAAAACAGAAAGGTATCTGATCTGTTGTCCTGTGCATTTCTTCTGACCCTTTGAGAGAGGAGATGAATGTAGAAGATAAATGAGGTGATCAATTTCTGTATTGGCACTTTATTGGATCAACCTTCACTTAGTGGGAGCAGAACACTTTCAAGTAAGTCAAATTCAATGAAAGTGACATAACCAAAGGTGTGACTAATACGATTCTGTTATAGAGCAGTTTCACTTCAATAATGGCCACCTGCAACTGGCAAAACTCAAACTGTACAAAAAAAAAAAAAAAAAAAAAAGTGTCCAAATTACTTGGGAAACAGAAAAAAAATAGCATTTGGGCAGAACAAAATCACCTATCAGTTGCTCAACATAGCATTTGAAAATACTTGTTTTTCTTTTGTCACACTACAACACTTGCCTCCAAACACAATAAACACAGCATTCAATCATCACCGTCCCAGAGGTGTTTGTGGCATAATGTCCTGTTTATTGTCCTACTACTGTTGGGTGGGTCTGAGTTCACGCTGACTAAACAACACGTGACTTTGGTCGGGGACTGCCAGTGTCGAGAGATTCAAAGATGTCCGGTGTCCAATTTTGTCTAAGGTTGTGTACATTAGCAAATCACACACAGCTCAAGCGCATGCAACGTGTTGTTCACATGCACAAAACGTGTACTATAGAATGTTCACTGTAGAATGGACAACACAACGGAAATACAGTGTACCTGACCCATTCCACTACTAGTGAACTCAGTCATACAGTCATATCAGAGACTAAGAATTCGAAGTCATTCTAATTCCAGCCAGTTCCTCACAATCACAGTGAGTCATAAGAGTACAGTAACACTACATCGACCTGGGGGTGGTAACGCATTACATTACAGCAGTATGTTCTCAGACTCCGAGCAGCACTAGTGGAAAGACCGTAGTTATTCTCTTTCTGATCCTGACACAGCACCTTACACCACTACTAGCTACTAAACAATACATTAGTCCAATGGCAGTTAGGACATGTTCAACAGAAGCAGTAGATGAACTATGGCGGCATCTGCCATGCCATTTTAAGTGTGTGAGAAATGATTGAGGAATATATGGCTGATCATTGGAATATAAGTCATTGGAATATAAAAATAAAGAAAATAAAGAAAGCAGTGGATGTTTGCGTATGAATGCACCATACAGTACCGACAGAGCCAGGGGTGGCATGTCCCATCGCCTCCTCTCTCCTTCCCTCCCCCCTCCTAGTCAGAACATTCCAGATCTGCTGGACTTTCCCCTTTCCTGCCTTGCTCGGTGACAGCTGTGGGCTATTATGGTACCGCGTGCAGCTAATTTTAATGGCTGTGTCACAGAGGCGGCGTGAGAGAATGCAGCCCCGCCAGCGTCAACATTAACAGAACAGAACAGGACCATCTCTGGACATGAGCCCTGTTCATTTAGATCAAATATGGGGGGGGGGGGGGGGGGGGGCAGGGGGGGATTAGGTGTCTGGATTATAAAACAACTTGGAAACAATTCAAGCCTTTCATTCATTCATTCATGACCTCGCACGTGTTGTGTTATCCAACTGTACACGGATTCCTTGTCTGTCCTATCACTTTAAACCATTTAATTTGATATCTTTAAATCAGAGAAAATGAGGTCATTTGGAATTAAGGTGAATTTGAGTCACACAGCCATATTTCCAGTCATTCATCTTGATCTTTCCAAAAAGGCTAAAGTAGAAAATGACTAAAGATAACGCTGATCCAAAGTCCACATCAGGCTTCTTATGAGTGTTAACTGCTTGTTCTTATCCAGCTAAGCAGATGTTGTAGATATACTGAGCAGAATGGCTGCAGTGTGATGGTTAAAGCATGATGTTTACTGTGAGCATTATTCAATAGCAGATGACCCCAGTATCTGACCATGAGGTGGATTGTGACACTGCCTGATGCCACTGAGCCACTGGTCCTGTTAGGGAGACTAAAGTTCCCATTCTGTGATCACAATCCCTGGCATCTAATGGGTGGCTCTGGAGTCTGGATCAATGTGATTCAATTAGTGTGTGTGTGTGTGTGTGTGTGTGTGGCATGAGAGAGTGATGAAATGGTGTGTGTACTGTGTACGTGCTTGAGTGTGTAGGTGGGCCACAATGGTAGGACAAACATTAATTTAACCCCAAGACTGCTGACTAAATACACAGAGACAGTGATCAACTGAAGGCAGACATATCCAGTCTGATCTTATCATAGATTTATTACAATATAACATCTGAACAACATTAAATACACTATCTGTTTAGAGAAAAGTGTCAAAGGGCATTCCCCTCTGGAAAGCATACATACTGTCATGTGATTGTGCAAAATTAAACTTTTACACATGTATTGAATTGCATTCCATGTGACTGAGTGAGATTACTTTACATGGCTGAGTAAAAAAAAAAGAGAGAATGAATACAGTATGAGATTGATTCCCATGGTTGTGTCCCAACCCATATGGAAAAGGTTGCCATTTGTGATGAAGCCCATGATTACAGTATTATGCAACATCTCTATCAACATGAGTGACTGTATCTGGGTCGTTCCACGAAATGAGTCCCTTTTTCCTCCCTTAGTAGAAATTGTGTACCAATATTGAATTTAAATGCTATAATAAATGAAGTGCCATTTTTATATGAATAAAGACTTGCTAAAGTCAGCATATTGACATGTCCCCTCTGACTTCTAGGAAGATTTTAACCCACTTGACCCCAAAATGTCTCTAAGTTGTCGCAATCATTCTAAAGCCCTAGTTATTTTGTTGCTTTGACGAAGTCCTTTCTGAAAATTATTGTTTATTTCAGGTGATTCGTGATTCATTTTAAAGGTAAAAAACCCTGTCCCTCATTTTAAGGTCAACCCCGTTACGTGAACTGAACTCTCATTTTAATATGGTAATATGATAGTGAAAAAGCAGTTGAGCTGGTTCTACTCTTTTTGATCATTTTCTGGTGTTTTGTGGTGGAAAACCGAGTGGGTCCTGCATAACAAGTGAATCCTGTTACCATAGATAGACAGGATAGAAATGTTTAAACAATTAAAAAACATTTGTGAAGCTTGCATTCAATTGCCCCTCCCTGTATACAACAAGCTTCCATTACTCCTGTCACAAGGGGATTTATGTCTGATTTAAGATAAAATCGTCAACCCTGTTACTTTATTTGGTACTTAATAGGCACTTACTAGTCATTTTTTTATTTAGCCTCTTCAGATACGAAAACATGTTTTTTAATTAAGTTGAACATGACAGAATGTTAAAATTAGGTGAAATCAGGTTGTGGTTTTTTTCAGCAAGTTATACTAGCCAAAAGGGACTCATTTCGTGGAACGACTCATCTATCTACTGTATTGGACACAAGCACATTATCTTTAGACAGTTGTGAATACATTCTGTACCAATATAAGACTGACTCACAAGGATTTTCAAGTAAATTCCACAAAGATAATCTGATTATCTTCATATACATATTTTCATTCCGTTATTTATAGACTATGTACAACATTTGTAGAAAGGCACGTAATGAGGTGCAGCGATTGCATTATCACAGATGACACTACTTTGAGAGGAAAGGCAGTAATACTTTACTTGAACTCGGCGCCATAACGCTTCATAACAATGTCTTAAACATGTCGTGAAGCTTCATAGTACTGCAATATGTAAATATATGTGTCATAACATTGTCATAGTATATCCTTGAGAAATGACATATGCTATGAATCTTTACTACATGTTTATGACACAGCTATGAAGCATTATGGCGGCTAATTCAAGTAAAGTGTCACCAAAAAGGCAAAGTAATGTCACCGCCAATCCGTTTCTCCAGTTGTATGTTAACATTTATTTTAAAAAATATTTTTTTTAAGTGCAGGACATTGAGAACATTGACTATCACGGTCATTATGATTGAGATGATGAAGCAATGTTACCACATAAGGCAGCCACGCGGTAAGTTCATCAATGTTCTATTTCTATTCCACATGTATTATACTCCAGTTACATTAATGAGTTAACAGATCATATTAAAACATATCAAAAGAGAATAAATAGCCTGGTCCCACATCTGTTTGTGCGGTCTTGCCAACTCCTACTATCATTGTCATTGGAGTTGGCAAGACTGCACAAACAGATCAGGGACCAGGCTAGGAAGAAAATACTTCACCTTAAAATTACACGTATACCCTTTCCCAAAAGGGCTATTCAATAATACAAGGAGCAACCCCTCCAAAGTCAAAACAGAGCTGAACAACACCAACCACCCCAATGTACCAATAGCTGACCTGTGTATAGCCCAGTCTCTGTCTTCATCGGTCTCAGACAGACACAGTGCACTGAGAATACTGAAGGAAGAGTGTGGCTGCCCACAGGGCCACAGTACTTAACCTTTAACCCTCTCCCTTGACCTCCAGGCTGCTGCAGCCTGGCATAGTGACGCATGCCTGGCATCTCATTCAGCCTCACTCATAGAGCAGCAGGACTTATATGGGATGATCAGAATGACTGTGCAGCTTGTGTTGTTCTAAAGGCACAAATCACAGTACTGTTCTATGTGGGAAGGTGATGCTGGGTGAGGAGTCAGGACACTCGCCGGGTGAGTAGTCTGAGGAGCGAGGCACTGATTGCTTTGAGTACAAGGCACTGTTTGAGTAAAGGCTCCATAATAACAGTGTGTGTGTGTGTGTGTGAGAGAGTGTGGTTACGGTGTGTCCCTCCAGCAGAGTTCTCTGTGATAAGGGGGCCCCGGGTCCCTCAGTGTGCTGGGATATGGTGGTTGTTGACTCCATGAGTCCCCAGGAAGCCCAGCCTCTGTTTATTCTTCCTCTGTTCTGTCATCTGGGGAGAAGAGAAGGAAAAAATAACTTGTTCAATATAAGCTACAAACAGCATTGCCAGTTTGGGCAATGGAATCAGCCTACAAACAGTCAAGAGTCAGCCCAGGTTACACCTACAGTAATCTCAGAATGCAGAATCAAATCTCGGCCTTACTAGTTTGTGTAAATATTAGGCAATTTGTCGGATAGTTTCTAAACTGAAATGTCCAAATGAGTCCATTTGAGATGATGTCCATCTTTCCAGGATAGCCTTTCACTGTCATTAGTTTACACTTCATAACATTATTATGGGCCTGATATTCATCATTAGTGAGAAGAAACACAATGTACTGGTCGGTATCTGTAATCTCTGTACTGAAGACCTGGCTCAGCTCTCGGTGTTCACACATGGCCGGAAAAAGCCTCTGTCCTTAATTAGCCTCGATTTCCTGTCTGCACAAAGTCATATTTCAGAAACAATTGTCTGACTTGAGACAAGTCCATAACAACCCTCCTAGGTAAACACAGTGTGGTCTGTGATACCATGAACACCAGCACTCTGATTGATGTGCCATGACTCCTGTCCTGTTCCAGCTCTGTTTTTACTGTGAAGTTGTTTTCTCTATCGGAGTATAAGAGGGCTAAAATCACAAACAACATGCAGGAGTTCAATGTTCCAGTTCTGTTTTAACCACGGTTGTTCTTTTCTCTATCTGAAGTATGACCCTCTATGTGGTTGTCCCACCTAGCAATCGTAAGATGAATGCACTAATTCTAAGCTGCTCTGGATAGGAGCGTCTTCTAAATGATTACAATTTAACATGGGGTGTTGTTCACACAGACATCTAGGCAGCAGAACAGGAACAAACAAGGAGAGGCCTGTGACTGCACGGAGATCACATGCAGGAGAGGCAGGTGATGGTGTAATGATCAGGTGATGGTGGAGTGATGATGATTGGTCAAACTACTTGCTGCATCATGACTAGTCAGCCCAACTGCCACAGGCTCTCTGGGAGGTCAGGGAGGGACATGGCATTGTACACAATTGTAACATCAAGGAAAAGGACAAGTGCATGTGAACTGACAGGAACGATTCACAATGGGAATGAACACCTCCCTTGGCAACTGGACTTCCTGACGGTCCGCCCCCAGGTGGTGAGGGTAGGCAACAACACATCCGCCACGCTGACCCTCAACACGGGGGCCCCTCAGGGGTGCGTGCTTAATCCCCTCCTGTACTCCCTGTTCAACCAAATTTTGCGTGGCCAAGCACGACGCCAACACCATCATTAAGTTTGCTGACGACACAACGGTGGTAGGACTGATCACCGACGACGATGAGACCGCCTACTGAGAGGTCAGTGACCTGGCAGTGTGATGCCAGGACAACAACCTTTCCCTCAAAATCAGCAAGACAAAGGAGCTAATCGTGGACTACAGGAAACGGAGGGCCGAGCACGCTCCCATCCACATCGACGGGGCTGTAGTGGAGCGAGTCGAGAGTTCCTCGGTGTCCACATCACTAAGGAATTAACATGGTCCACACACACCAACACAGTAGTGAAGGCACGACAAAGCCTCTTCCCCCTCAGGAGGCTGAAAATATTTAGCATGGGCCCTCAGAGCCTCAAACAGTTCTACAGCTGCACCATTGACAGCATCTTGACTGGCTGCATCACTGCTTGGTAGGGCAACTGCTTGGCATCCGACCGCAAGGCGCTACAGAGGGTAGTGTGTACGGCACAGTACATCACTGGGGCCGAGCTCCCTGCCATCCAGGACCTCTATACCAGGCGGTGTCAGAAGAAGGCCCTAAAAATTGTCAAAGACTCAAGCCACCAAAGTCACAGACTGTTCTCTCTGCTCCATACAGCACGTGGTACCGATGCACCAAGTCTGGAACCAACAGGACCCTGAAAAGCTTCTACTCCCAAGCCATAAGACTACTAAATAGTTAACCAAATAGCTACCCGGACTATCTGCATTGACCCTCTTTGCACTAACTCTTGACTCATCACATCGACTGTGTACTGGTACCCCGCGTATTTTGGCAAGTTATCATTACTCATTGTGTATTTATTCCTTGTGTTATTATCTTTCTCTCTGCATTGGTCGGGAAGGGCCCATAAGTAAGCATTTCACTGTTAGTCTACACCTGTTGTATACGAAGCATTTGACAAATACAATTTGATCTGATGTTTTGAGGGAGTTGAGAGCCTCTTGGTCAAGGAGGAGAGAGATGGCTGTATGGTTGAGGATAGAAACTACAGGGTTGCTGATAAAAATAAAATAAAAATAAATATGTACTGAAATCAAATGTAACTTTGGATAATACACTAAGTTAAAGACAGTGGAAGGCTGGGTGCATAGAACTGGTCCTCAAAGGCCACAGTGGATGTTGGTTTTGACCTTTTAACCCCATAAGGTCGAAGTCCTCGCCCCCACTGAAATCTAATTAACATAATAAAAACATCCCCATACAAATCCGTCAGTTTAAGCGAGAGACATCTGTTTTTTTGCATTGGACGCGTCTCAATCCATCACATATGCGGTGAAAGGTGACAGAGCTAGAGTGGTGTTTGTCAGACCATGAGACATACATCAAATCGTTCTCACAAAATCGTCTGTAGTGTCCGAACGGTTTGGCCTACAAACTATTATCACCCCTCTATGAAAAGATGACTCACGAACACAATGGTGTTCTCCGTTTTGCTCTACGACCCCCACAAGCGTCTTGGGACTCGTCTGAAGTCGGTACAGCCAATCTGCCAACTTCGTCTGTAGCATACAAACAGTTTGGGCTACACACTAATATGACCCCTATGTGGAAAGGTGAGACTCTCACAAACACGTACATTGTTTTGCTCTAGGACGCCCACAGGCCTCACAAGACTCATCTGAAGGTCCCCCGGTACAAGTAAAACAAATTATAATGGAAGTATATATGAAGACTGTTTAGCGACAGAAATAAGGGGTTAAATACATGTAAAAAAAATAATTACAAAATCCTGATCTTTCATATATCTCTCAGATATAGGAAAAGACACTTCAGAACAAACTTTGTTTAGATTTAGTTTCCGGGACTATCTGTTGTTCCATGTAGTGAATCTGTTATTCAATGCTGACAAGGGACTATATGGATAAGAAGCGCTCATTAAACGTTGAGTGCCACTATGAACGCGACACTTGAGTTGTGCGGCCATGTCTTAGGTGTCTAAACTAATGCCTTGTTCAACAGCAGTGCTGTACCTTCTCCTTTAGCTCGTACAGCTGGGAGGACAGCAGGGACACTAGTTTGACGGTGCCGTCCAGTTTCTCCTGTAGGGAGCGCATCTCATTCTGCTCAGTCTCCCCCTCGCTGCTCACCAGAGACATCGCCCGCATCCGGGGGAACCAGTCCAGGTTCATCTCCTGGAGAGAGAGGGAGGCAGGAAGGAAGCGAGAGAGAGAGAGGAAGAGAGGGTGCGAGGAAGCGAGAGAGAGAGAGCGAGAGAGAGGGTGGGAGATTTGATTTCAAAACAACATTGGCACAAATTAAATGTATTTACATAGCAGACTCAATGCCTATTCAATTCAGAAGTGCAACACTGCACAGCATTGTTTACTGAGCTAAAACCAGAGGGAGGGAGAGGGTATGAGAGGGTAAGAGAGCACAGCAAGTTGAGAAACAATGAAAAAGGGAGGGAAAAGCGAATGGGATGGGAGAGAGAGAGGGGGAAAGACAAAGGAAAAGTGTGTGGGAGGGAAGGGGAGGAAAAGAAGGATAGATGAAGACAGACAGAGTGAGGGAGACAGGAACAGAATGTGTGTGTGTGTGTGTGTGTGTGTGTGTGTGTGTATATGTGAGTGAGAGAAAGCCGGGATGGATATATTAAGCAGTACGTCCGAGGGAATTGGTCCAAGTTCCTCACTTTAGAGGAGTGTGATTACTTTTAACCAGGCCTGTTGTCTCCCTGCCAGACACTGCAGTAAGCTGTACAAAGAGCTGCTCACATAAACTGGCTGGGTACTGCAGTAAGCAGTACATTAACAGTATAGCTGCTCAGACAAACTGTCTCCAGATCAGCCTCCAGGAGCTCAAACACAGAAACATTATGTTTCTAGTGAAGCAGTGAATAAAATGAGTAGGCCTATGGCATCGTTGTAATTGCAGATACAGGGGGGGGGGGGGGGGGGCTCACGTGTTAGTCTTTAGTAGACACACTAGACATAATTACCATGCTGAACTGCAACAGAGAGAGCTCACTACCTGCAACAGAGATTACTACCTCAAGTGGCCGTATAGGACAAAATACAGAGGAAAAAACAGACAGAAAAACATGCACCTATAGCAGCATTATATAATGGGCTTAAGATGTGCACGTGTCGGTTTGCCGTGAGATAGATAGATCTCCATCAGCTGATGTTACGTAAGATCTTGTTGCCAGTTTGGCTGAAAAACACTGTTTAAAAGGTGCTGATATATATGGCTGGCACAACGTAGAGGTAGGAAAAGGAGGATTTTATCCCACCGCTTATGTAAAAACTGAGATACTGTATGGGAAAAAGAGGAGAGATCATGAAGAGACAGAAGGTGAGGGAGAGGTAGTGTTTCTTTAAACAGCAGTTTTTCAGTGAGCTCATCTCTCATAACGGCAGGTAGCCTATAGGTTAAGTGCGTTGGGCCAGTAAACGAAAGGTCGCTGGTTCAAATCTGACTAGGTGAAAAATCTGTTGACGTGCCCTTGCGCAAGGCACTTAACCCTAATTTCTTCTGTAAGTCGCTCGGGATAAGAGTGTCTGCTAAATGACTAAAATTTCAAACTTTTTCCCCCCATTGCTCAAATAAAGTTTATAGATATGTTTAAGCAATTGAAACATACAGTATGTAGGCATATAATTTATTCAGCAGTTTCAGCAGCATGAAGTTGAGTGTATAAACTAGTTTCTCTTTTTTATAACAAGGCCCTACTTTGGTCAATTGCAGGTACAAGTCTGACTAGGATGTATTTTGCCAACAGTGGTCAATACAGTTGACTTGGTCAAAGGAAATGCAGTTGAAACTTTGTTCAGTCTTGACAGTCACTGAGTAAACATTGGAAATGGCAGGGGAGTGATTGCATCATGCATCCATATTAAAGCCTATCCACCAGTGTCAATCAGGCTACTCAGCGACCATGAATATACTGTCACGTCTGAAATTATTGACACCTTTGATAAAGATGAGCAAAAATTACTGTATAAAATAAATAATTAGAATACTGAGCTATATTGTATCCTCAAAAAAATTTGTGAATTATATTGTTGTATACTAACACAATTGCTAAGAGGAAGAGATTTTGTTTAACAAGTAATATTTTTTTTCCTCAAAAAGGTAGGGGTGAAAATTATTGACATCCCTGTTTTCAATACCTTTCAGTATTTCACCTTGCGAGGAAAACAGCACTTAGCCTTTTTCTAAAATGTTTTATGAGTTGGAGCACACATTGGGAGGTATCTTAGACTGTTCCTCCATACAGAATCCTTCCAGATCCTTGATATCGTTTGTCTGCGCTTATGGACTTCCCTCAACAATTCAAAACACAGGTTTTAAATGGGTTTTAAGACCGGAGACAGATGGCCATTGCAAAATGTTGATTTTGTGGCCAATTAACAATTTTTTGTGGATTTTGATGTGTGCTTGGGATTATTGTCCTCTCCTTTTCCTGTGGTCCACAATCATCTCCTTTGTCTTGATCACGTTGAGGGAGAGGTTGTTGTCCTGGCACCACACGGCCAGGTCTCTGACCTTCTCCCTATAGGCTGTCTCGTCGTTGTCAGTGATCAGGCCTACCACTGTTGTGTCATCGCCAAACTTAATGATGGTGTTGGAGTCGTGCTTGGCCATGCAGTCATGAGTGAACAGGGAGTACAGGAGGGGACTGAGCACGCACCCCTGAGGGCCCCCCGTGTTGAGGATCAGCGTGGCGGATGTGTTGTTACCTACCCTTACCACCTGGGGGCGGCCCGTCAGGAAGTCCAGGATCCAGTTGCAGAGGGAAGTGTTCAGTCCCAGGGTCCTTAGCTTAGTGATGAGCTTTGAGGGCTCATCATTAAGCTATTTTAGAAAAAGGCTCAGTACCGTTATCCTCGCAAGGTGAGGTATTACTCCGTATTTGAATTATTTATTGTATAGAGCCATATTTTCTCATCGTTATCAAGGGTGTCAATATTTTCAGACCCCACTGTAGAAGTGTGTTTAGTCACTGAGTGTGAAAGGGGGAGAGAAAGAGAGAGAGAGAGGAAAGAGGCATTGAGCAACAGCTGAAGTGAGGACAGACCACAGGAGCCTGACACGACACGCTAATTCAGTTAGCCCTGAAGTGGGGCAAAAATTACTTCAAAACAACAGCCCCTTCTTTCAACATACAGAGGGAAAAGAGGGCCACTGTGGGAACAAATACATTTTCTCATGAACATCTGCAAAAACAACTAGGAACAACTGGTCCTGTTTTAACCCAGACTCAAATGTGACCGATTGATTAAGCATGCCCATTAAATCCAATTAGAAATGAACGAGAAGGGACATAATGTACCCTTTGACTATAGTTTAGTTTCGTTTATTTGGATAGGGACAAGTACAAACACATTGAACAAACAATCGTCCAATGCACTGCAGTACAGTGTTTCTAGCTCACGTTAATTTTCAACACCCTTCCCTAGATGGACTTTAATGGAAGCAAAAGGAAAGAAAGAAATACATAACCAATGTTTAATAAATATATAATAATAATCACATAAAATAACATATCTGTACATTATCATAACTATATCACAAAGCAGATGTCAGTCTACAATTAGATGCACAAAGCAAATCTTATACATATACAGTACCAGTCAAAAGTTTGGACACACCTACTCATTCGAGGGTTTTTCTTAATTTTTGTACTATTTTCTACATTGTAGAATAATAGTGAAGACATCAAAACTATGAAATAACACATATGGAATCATGTGGTAACCAAAAAAGTGTTAAACAAATAAATATATTTTATATTAGAGATTCTTCAAAGTAGACACCCTTTGCCTTGATGACAGCTTTGCACACTCTTGGCATTCTCTCAACCAGCTTCACGAGGTAGTCACCTGGAATGCATTTCAATTAACAGGAGTGCCATGTTAAAAGTTAATTTGTGGAATTTCTTTCCTTCTTAATGCGTTTGAGCCAATCAGTTGTGTTGTGACAAGGTAGGGGTGGTATACAGAAGATAGCCCTATTTGGTAAAAGACCAAGTCCATATTATGGCAAGAACAGCTCAAATAAACAAAGAGAAAACAACAGTCCATCATTACTTTAAGACATGAAGGTCAGTCAATCTGGAAAATTTCAAGAACTTGAAAGTTTCTTCAAGTGCAGTCGCAAAAACCATCAAGCGCTATGATGAAACTGGCTCTCATGAGGACCGCCACAGGAAAGGAAGACCCAGAGTTACCTCCGCTGCAGACAATACGTTTATTAGAGTTAACTGCACCTCAGATCGCAGCCCAAATAAATGCTTCACAGAGTTCAAGTAACAGACATCTCAACATCAACTGTTCAGAGGAGACTGCGTGAATCAGGCCTTCATGGTCGAAATGCTGCAAAGAAACCACTACTAAAGGACACCAATAATAAGAAGAGACTTGCTTGGGCCAAGAAACACGAGCAATGGACATTAGACCGGTGGAAATATGTCCTTTGGTCTGATGAGTCCAAATGTGAGATTTTTGGTTCCAATCGCCGTGTCTTTGTGAGACGCAGAGTAGGTGAACGGGATGATTTTTATTTATTTTACTAAAATAATAATAATAATGTATGCACTTACTAACTGTAAGTCGCTCTGGATAAGAGCGTCTGCTAAATGACTAAAATGTAAATGTAATGATCTCCGCATGTGTGGTTCCCACCGTGAAGCATGGAGGAGGTGGTGTGATGGTGCTTTGCTGGTGACACTGTCAGTGATTTATTTAGCATTCAAGGCACACTTAACCAGCATGGCTACCACAGCATTCTGCAGCGATACGCCATCCCATCTGGTTTGCGCTTAGTGGGAATATCATTTGTTTTTCAACAGGACAATGACCCAACACACCTCCAGGCTGTGCAAGGGCTATTTGACCAAGAAGGAGAGTGATGGAGTGCTGCATCAGATGACCTGGCCTCCACAATCACCCGACCTCAACCCAATTGAGATGGTTTGAGATGGTTTGGGATGAGTTGGACCGCAGAATG
Organism: Coregonus lavaretus; assembly: GCF_964263955.1. NCBI lineage: Eukaryota > Metazoa > Chordata > Actinopteri > Salmoniformes > Salmonidae > Coregonus > Coregonus lavaretus. The sequence continues at coordinate 19,769,243 of NC_139998.1, read as the reverse complement.
AAGGAAAAGCAGCCAACATGTACTCAGCATATGTGGGAACTCCTTCAAGACTGTTGGAAAAGCATTCCAGGTGAAGCTGGTTGAGAGAATGCAAAGAGTGTGCAAAGCTGTCATCAAGGCAAAGGGTGGCTACTTTGAAGAATCTATAATATAAAATATATTTTGATTTGTTTAACACATTTTTGGTTACTACATGATTCTATATGTGATATTTCATAGTTTTGATGTCTTCACTATTATTCTACAATGTAGCAAATAGTAAAAATAAAGAAAAACCCTTGAATGAGTAGGTGTGTCCAAACTTTTGACTAATATTTACAACTTGGATGTACAACGGTCTTCAATGGGACTGTTGATAACACACGACTGTCGATAACACACAATTAGGCTAGTATATCTAATTATTCATAGTGAGTGGATACCATCTTAGCCTTCGGTGCAATCAGACCTTGTGGAAAACCATGTTTCAGGAGAGATTATTTTGAACTCAAATTTGTAATGGGGATTGAAGTGAACTTGACTTTGGTGTGTAGTCTAGTCCAGTGGTTCCCAACCAGGGGGTACTTCAGGGGTACTCCGGGCAGAGCAACATTCAGTTGGTAGTACAGTAAGTGAAAAAGGTTGGGAACCACTGGCTAGTCATCAAATGCCTAACATAGCCCAGACCTCAATAATGATAAAAATATATGTTAAACTTCCCTTCTCGTCACTGAAATAGAGTAAAAGAGTATGACGTCTTGTTGTCTTAGTTCGTTTAACTTACACGTGATTTGAGTCATCTAGAATAACATGAGTAAATGTAATCTAACATTTACAAAACATGTACAGTTCACACACTAACATTTGAGATGTGTGTATGGGCTAGTATAAACAATCACAGCCTACCTCTGATGTAACAAGTCTTTCCCGAAATATCCCCACAGTGTAAACATTAACTTAGGCACAATCACCTGCCAAAACAATAACAGTGTACAGTACGAGGATGAGTCTGGGGTTCAGTACTTCTTCACTGAACCATTCTGACACCACACTACATACTGCATCACTCTCAGTAGCTCTCCAGTGGTTGCCTGTTGGAGAATTGCTGTGAAGCTTTTCACCAGGCACACAACAGAACGTGGACAAAGCACACGACTCAGCATGATGGTGACTAGGGGAATAACCATTTTAGGCTTACATTTTTGTGCCTGCAGTCTAGCGGAGGAATCTACACTACTGCAACACAGAGAGAAAAACAGAATGATAGAGACTGTATGAGTGTGTGAGAGTCAGAGAGGCACAGACAAACAGATAAAGGGGAGTTCTAGGGACACACTGACACTCTTAAGACCTGTAAAACCTGCTCAGAGGGATGACTAGTTAATGATCAATGACTAAGCTCCAGAGTATGTTTGGCGTATAGTCAGGTCAGGTGTCCTCTGTATGGCCTTTGCTTATTTGGCTAGACACTCTGACATAGCACCACCCGTAGCGTACACGCTATGGATGTGACAAATGGGAACATTCTCTTAATGTTTAAACAGACATTTTTGTATTGGTTTTCCGTAAAAACGCTAAGAAAAATTCATGAAATTCCACAATGCAGATGGTCTACATCGCGCTTACCACAGAGAGAGAGAACATTTTATTATTTATGCTGCTGCTGCTCTTGCTTTTCACAAGAGTGGCGCGTGTAGCTTGTTATTGTCATCCAATCACAAGTCATCAAACCGGCACTAGGCTACAGTCAGAGCTAGAGGCTCCGTGTGGCAAGATATTAAGAGATATCTAGGCTAATCAATGGAAGACAGAAATTATACTTAATAATCTGAATGGAGTTATTTACTGTAGGAAGGGGAAAGAGCACACAGTTAAAGTTACATAGACTCAATTATGTTAGCTAGCTAGCTGGCTAGCTTTAGCTTCTCTCGGTTTGATGCAGTCAAGACAGGTACTAGGTAATCAGATGAGATGATAAATAACTAGCAATAAGTTAGCAACCAAGTCGACTTGCTCTGGTAGACTATCTCCCCCTCCCTGCTCCCCTTGTCACTCCCAGACACACACCGCATGGCCCCTCCCCTGCTCAGTGTTTGAGCTGCTGCTCTGCATCCCTCTCACTTGTGCATTACAGGTCCAGTTAATAATGTAGCTCCTCCTACTAAAGTTACAGCATTGTTGCATTAGGTATTTGTTTAATTTGTATTTTTCCCTTTTATGATGATGATCAGGATCAGGTAGTTTTGTGATAACTGCACTGCGTTTAAATTGTGGAGAAAAAAAAAAACGGTTAGTTAAAACATTTAAACATAATTGGGATTGTTAACGGTCACACCCCTAGTGCACAGGCACATGTGCATACATTTTATCACATGATCCATCCACCTCCATAATCAACCCTAGTGGCCTGTAGTACACTACACTGCTATCAAACTAAGAAAACCAAGCAGCACATGATTGTGTTATCCAGCATCTTGAGAAAGAACACCAATGTTGTTCAATTCATGCAACTCTGCTGGAGACTGTTCAACAGTGCTGCCTTCTGCTTGACTCACCTAGGTAAACACTGACTGACTCAGACAGAAAGAGAGGAGTGTGTATGTGTGTGTGTGTGTGAGAGAGCGAGTGTGTACGCGTGTGTATGCATTTGTGTGTATGCCCCACCAGGACATGTTGACCTATGGCCTCTCTATAGATCACGAGTTCAGAGGCCCATCTCCGCACGTCTTCCCCTCTCCTGTTGCCATCGACAACCGACGAGTGACGGCCACGTTGCTAAGGAATAATTGACTCGTGGCGTGATAATGAGTGTGCGTGTGTGAGCGTGAATGACAGGAGACAGGAGAGCACGTGCCAGGCAGGGCTGAGCTATTAGAGGGCTACTTGAGATGGGTTATGTAACAGAGCTGTGGCTGCAGTGTCTTCAGAAAGTATTCACATCCCTTGGCTTTGTATTAAATATTAAAATGTTGTCACTGGCCTACACACAATACCCCATAACTTCAAAGTATAATTAAGTTTTTCGAAATGTTTACAAATTAATAAAAAATGAATAGCTGAAATGACTTTAGTCAATAAGTATTCATCCCCTTTGTTATGGAAAGCCTAAATAAGTTCAGGAGTAAAAATGTGCTTAACAAGTCACATAATTGTGTGCAGTAATAGTGTTTAACATAATTTTTTATGACTACCTCATCTCTGTACCCCACACATACAATTATCTGTAAGGTCCCTCAGTCGAGCAGTGAATTACAAACCCAGATTCAACCACAAAGACCAGGGAGGTTTTCCAATGCCTCGCAAAGAAGGGCACCAATTGGTAGATTGCTAAAAATAAAAAGCAGACATTGAATATCATGGAGCATGGTGAAGTTATTAATTACACCTTGGATGGTGTATCAATACACCCAGTCATTACAAAGATACAGGCGGTCCTCCTAACTCAGTTGCCGGAGAGGAAGGACATCGCTCAGGGATTTTACCATGAGGCCAATGGTGTTTTTAAACAGTTACAGAGTTTAATGGCTGTGATAAGAGAAAACTGAGGATGGATCAACATTGTAGTTACTCCACATTACTAACCTAATTGACAGAGTGAAAAGAAGGAAGTCTGTACAGCAGTGGTCACCAACCTTTTCTGAGTAAAGATCACTTCCATAGTCAAAAAAGCAAGCAGAGATCTACCGCTCAGATTTGTTTTAAAACATGACTTAAAAAAGGTAAAAACCTAATAAAAACAGTTCTGTAGGAATGAGGTTTGTGCAGTAGGCAGGCCTAACACATTATTGCAGCATATTGGCTATATGCCTGGCCTGTCAATATTGTTCTTCTCAGACCATATTATACTTCAAAACTTGAGCTTAGATAACAAAATAGATCAGTTGGTGTAGCACCTGCGAGGCAGAGCCGAGTATAAATTGAAATAATTCGCTTTTTTATTTTACTGGACTGATGGTAAACTACATGTGGACACCCTCTCAAATTAGTGGATATGGTTATTTCAGCCACATTCGTTGCTGACAGGTGTATAAAATCGAGCACACAGCCATACAATCTCCAAAGAGGTAAAACAAAATAGGTAAAATCGTGACGTCTGCGATGTTCAGGTCGGAAACTCGGGGCTCTAGAAAGATGCCAAAGTTTCCGATTTGGAATTCCGAGTTGGATGACCCTTCAAAACAATTTTTCCCAGTCGGATCTCGTTTTTTTCCAGAGTTCCCAGTTGTCTTGTACGCACTGAAGTTGGTAATGTCAGTTTCCATTTGTTTTGAACACAGCCTTAGTCTCAGCGGAGGGAGGGAGAGAGCAGCAGAGGGTCAGCCTCTCGCGGTTACTGCTTTCTCCTTCCTTTCCTCTGGTGAGACTGACCAGAGAGAGGGGACACAGTCTTCCACCTGATTGCAAAACTCAAGTTGCACGGCATCCGCCTCAAGCACAAATTAATGTTGTTCCTATGACCAGAGAAAGTGAAATACTCCTAGGATAAAATAGACACGACGAGCTGCTAATAATAACAAAAACGCAGGGCTACTCATTCATTGCAGCTGCAGCGCAAGTGGGAGTAGGTATTTCATGTTTTGTAATAGTGTTGAATAAAAACAGTTTTGACAGTGCTGAATAAAAGATTTAACATGAACTCATTCATAAAAACAGCAGCTCTTTGCTGTATTCTTTGACAGTCTCTCTGGTCATGGTTATAAAAGTTATGAAATCTCACGTAGGCTAGTATCAAACTTGTAGGCACTGTGATTTGAGCTATCCGATTGGCCAGCACAGTAGGCGCACTCGATTTAGCCACAGATCTCCCGGTCCGCCGGGTAGGTGGAGTTTGTCATTTCAGACTTCGGAATCAAATGCACCTACCACCAACAGCCCAAAAAATATATATAAATCGACCGGTTGGTGACCACTCCTGTACAATATTCCAAAACATGCATCCTGTTTGCAACAAGACACTAAAGTAATACTGCAAAAATAATTTGTCTGAGCAATTAACTTTTTGTCCTGAATACAAAGTGTTATGTTTGGGGCAAATCCAATTCATTACTGACCACTACTCTCCATATTTTCAAGCATAGTGGTGGCTGCATTATGTAATGGGTATGCCTGTAATCGTTAAGGACTGGGGAGTTTTTCAGGATAAAAAAACCCGGGAATGGAACGAAGCACAGGCAAAATCCTAGAGGAAAACCTGGTTCAGTCTGCTTTCCACTGGACACTGGGAGAGGAATTCACCTTCCAGCAGGACAATAACCTAAAACACAAGGCCAAATCTACACTGGAGTTGCTTACTAAGAAGACAGTGAATGTTCCTTAGTGGCTGAGTTACAGTTTTGACTTAAATCTACTTTCTGAAGACACTGTACCTGCTGGCTCTGTGCTTGCTGTGATAATCACACACATTTTTTTCTACTTTTGCTCAGGGCCAGTTACAGTGCATTCAGAAAGTATTCAGACCCTTTCTCCACATTTTGTTAGGCTACAGCCTTATTCTAAAATTGATGAAATCATTTTTTTCCCTCACCAATCTACACACAATACTCCATAACGACAAAGCAAAAACAGGTTTTTATCATTTTTTAGAAAACAGAAATACCTTATTTACATAAGTATTGAGACCCTTTGCTATGAGACTCGAAATTGAGCTCAGGTGCATCCTGTTTCCATTGATCATCTTTGAGATGTTTCTACAACTTGATTGGAGTCCACCTGTGGTAAATTCAATTGATTGGAAATGATTTGGAAAGGCACAGACCTGTTTATATAAGGTCCCACAGTTGACAGTGCATGTCAGAGCAAAACCCAAGCCATGAGGTCGAAGAAATTGTCATTAGAGCTCCGAGACAGGATTGTGTCGAAGCACAGATCTGAGGAAGGGTACCAAAAAATTACTGCAACATTGAAGGTCCCCAAGAACACAGTGGCCTCCATCATTCTTAAATGGAAGAAGTTTGGAATCACCAAGACTCTTCCTAAAGGTGGCCGCCCGGCCAAACTCAGCAATTGGGGGAGAAGGGCCTTGGTCACGGAGGTGACCAAGAACCCGATGGTCACTCTGACAGAGCTCCAGAGTTCCTCTGTGGTGATGGCAAAACCTTCCAGAAGGACAACCATCTCCGCAGCACTCCACCAATCAGGCCTTTATGGTAGAGTGGCCAGACGGAAGCCACTCCTCAGTAAAAGGCACATGACAGCCCGCTTGGAGTTTGCCAAAAGGCACCTAAAGGACTCTCAGACCATGAGAAACAAGATTCTCTGGTCTGATGAAACCAATACGGAACTCTTTGGCCTAAATGCAAAGCGTCACGTCTGGAGGAAACCTGGCACCATTCCTACGGTGAAGCATCGTGGTGGCAGCATCATGCTGTGGGGATGTTTTTCAGCGGCGGGGACTGGGAGACTAGTCAGGATCGAGGGAAAGATAAACGGAGAAAAGTACAGAGAGAACTTTGATGAAAACCTGCTCCAGAGCGCTCAGGGCCTGAGACTGGGGGCGAAGGTTCACCTTCCAACAGGACAACGACCCTAAGCACATAGCCAAGACAACATTCTCTGAATGTCCTTGAGTGGCCCAGCCAGAGCCCAGACTTAACCTTATCGAACAACACTGGAGATACCTGAAAATAGCTGAGACAGGGAGGGAGAGAGGTGGACAGACACTGTGTTAATTAGCTAGTCCACCCATCAGACTGAGTAAGGACTGCTGTGTGCGTGTTCACCTAAAGCAGACTGCAGAGAACACAGTCTGAGGTCCACAATGCACTTTAGTACACGGTCCCATGTAGCTCAGTTGGTAGAGCATGGCGCTTGCAATGCCAGGGTTGTGGGTTCGATTCCCACGGGGGGCCAGTATGAAAATTTATGCACTCACTAACTGTAAGTCGCTCTGGATAAGAGCGTATGCTAAATGACTAAAATGTAAAGCTGTCTAATACAGCAACTAATGACATGTCAACAGGATAGACTTTTAAATACTTACATTTCTCAGAGCTTAATGTACACAGATCTTGATCTTATATTGTTCAGAAGAGATACAGATCTGGGACTGACTATTGTCTATAAATCCAGGTTGTTTTCTGCCAATCACAGTGCTTATAGAGCCAACATCTAAAGAGGTGTAAATCAGTACCTTAGATTGACTGGCCATCAGAGGACGCATCACCTCTTTAAAACGTGTTAATTACATTCACTCGTCAACTATTTGTTATGCAAATAGTTGTTTGAACCCACCGCAATGATGTTTGAACCCATTAACCTCTTGGCAACAAACTAAAACACCTCCTGGTAAAGCTTTACTTAAAGCATCCAGCTATAATGCTTTATAATGTGTTAAAATCATGTATGAGCTTTTATAATGTCTTATAACAAGATAAATAATATGTTATGTATCTCTTTGTTTCAACATTTCAACAGATTGAAACTCGCTGGTATTAGTCAGGATCATTACGAGATGATCATAAGGGGGTTAAGACATGGGTATGACAAGTCTAACAATGCATTATAACTGCATCATAATACCCCATACATAAATGCCTCCTCTGTATGGCTTCTTTTCCAGACAGGTTGCGGCACTTATTACCATACAGTGAGCGGACGTTGCCACCCTTAGTGTATCACAGTACTAAAACCCTAGGGGAGAGAAAGATCAGAGTAGCAGTCAATAGTTTCTGAGAAGTGCACTGTAGCTTTATAACCAAGTCTAAGAAGAGAAAGGGAATGGAAGAGAGGAGAGGGGAGATTGTGATGCTGGGCAGTGGGGAAGAGAGGCTCAGTCATGTTTTGGGGTGTTTTTCTCTCACTCTTTTTTTTGGCTGAGTCTGCTGCAGAGGCTGAGGATTCACAGTCAGACTGGAACACATTTATACATTTAGTCATTTAGCAGATGCTCTTATCCAGAGCAACTTATAGGAGCAATTGGGGTTAAGTACCTTGCTCAAGGGCACATCGGCAGATTTTTCCTGTGTCTGGCTGCTGAGGACGAGGAACGCACACCTTGAGATGCTACGGCTACTGCATACACTGCCAGGACAAACTGTGTGTTTGTGCGAGTGTGTGTGTACTCATAACAGACATGCTACACATGTAAAACAGCCAGTACTTTTCAAATGGTAATGACAGCAAGGAGTCTGAATTCAACGTTCCAACACTGTTTTCACATTCAACACAGATGAGGATCAAATATAAAATCCTGACTCATCATTGCATCACCAGTACCTTGGTGATAAAATAGACACACCGTTCTATCATGCAACACAGAGGTGTTGAGGTGAAGACCTGTGTAGAGCATGGAGGAGGTAGCTAACTAAGTACCCACCTTGATCATCTGGGCCACGTAGCTCTCTGGGCCGGTGTACTCCGTGGGGTCCTTCACCCTCACCAGAACCAGGAAGTACAGGTAGTGCCACATGTTGTGTTCCGACGTGATGTGCTCCTCAAAGGACACCGTCTTGTTGTCAAACTTATCCCTCTCCAACCCTGAACGAGGAGAAACAGTACTTATACACTGATACACCAATTCACTTTACCTTTGTTATATCCTGCAGTTTCTTTGGCATTCTTAATTATATTTTAGAGCCTCTCTATTAGGGGTGTGCTGAGTACTCGGACAAAACAAGTATCGTAACGGATATGGAGAACTTTCCGAATACAATTATGTCAAGTATTTTTTGTAATTATCCGTGATTTGAAAAAAGTAAATTTTCAGCTGACAGCTCAAACAGTGTGAAGTGCTGTGTGCTCTAAACAACTATTGGGTAATTATTCTGTCTGTAAAGAAACGGGCGGCTATTATTTATTCTCGCCCAGGCATTTTTACAGAGCGACAGATCATTACAAAATAAAATGACAAATGTAGATAGTTTATTTTGATTGTACAAATGTTGTGGCATAAGTGTCGGGAGAGAAAAGTTTTGCTCCTCACAAAAGTGAAACAATATATGGTCATTACCTCAACTACCTCAACTAGCCGGTGCCCCCGCACATTGACTCTGCAACGGTACCCCCCTGTATATATAGCCTCCCTACTGTCACTTTATTTTACTTCTGCTCTTTTTTCTCTCAACACTTTTTTTGTTGTTGTTTTATTTTTACTTTTTTTGTAAAAAATAAATGCACTGTTGGTTAAGTAAGCATTTCACTGTAATGTCTGCACCTGTTGTATTCGGCGCATGTGACCAATAAAATTTGATTTGATTTGATTTGATATGGGGCACGTTAGCCTACATTCATCTAAATCTGTGTCTAGAATAAATGCAGGCAGTAGTAGCCAGCCATGCATTAGGCTATACATATTAGCCTATTTCATTGATCATTGAATAGGAATAAGTAAGTTAATCATGTGCATTTTCACTTGTCGGGGTTGTTTAATAATGTGTGTGAATGAGCGAAGGAACATAACAATGCTCTCTGAGTGATAGCGCAGTAATGCGCACTTGAGGTATAGGCTTTAAAACGCACTTCCGGATTTTCCCATCACGAGTAAATCCAAGTGCGAGTATTAAGTGTGATAAAACGGATCCGATTATGAATACAAGTATGAGGAGATCGTCACACCCCTACTCTCTATACTGTCTTGTTGTATATCTACAGCACATACTTCATAGTATTGTTCGATATGTACAGGCAGCAAGCACAAAAGAAAATTAGATTTCATTCTAACATTGCAAGACAGTAGAGTGAGTATTGCTATTAAAGTTGCAAGAAATGTACCGTAGAACGTCGCCATTTACTGAATTTGCATCAGGACGATACAAATACCCACACATATTTCGCGCTGAAGGGTAACAAATAATGCGACAGAATTGTACAATATGTAGTGGGGAGAACAAGTATTTGATACACTGCTGATTTTGCAGGTTTTCCTACTTACAAAGCATGTAGAGGTCTGTCATTTTTATCATAGGTACACTTCAACTGTGAGAGACGGAATCTAAAACAAAAATCCAGAAAATCACATTGTATGATTTTTAAGTAATTTATTTGCATTTTATTGCATGACATAAGTATTTGATCACCTACCAACCAGTAAGAATTCCGGCTCTCACAGACCTGTTAGTTTTTCTTTAAGAAGCCCTCCTGTCCTCCACTCATTACCTGTATTAACTGCACCTTTTTGAACCTGTTACCTGTATAAAAAGACACCTGTCCACACACTCAATCAAACAGACTCCAACCTCTCCACAATGGCCAAGACCAGAGAGCTGTGTAAGGACATCAGGGATAAAATTGTAGACCTGCACAAGGCTGGGATGGGCAACAGGACAATAGGCAAGCAGCTTGGTGAGAAGGCAACAACTGTTGGCGCAATTATTAGAAAATGGAAGAAGTTCAAGATGACGGTCAATCACCCTCGGTCTGGGGCTCCATGCAAGATCTCACCTCGTGGGGCATCAATGATCATGAGGAAGGTGAAGGATCAGCCCAGAACTACACGGCAGGACCTGGTCAATGACCTGAAGAGAGCTGGGACCACAGTCTCAAAGAAAACCATTAGTAACACACTACGCCGTCATGGATTAAAATCCTGCAGGTCCCCCTGCTCAAGCCAGCGCATGTCTAGGCCCTTCTGAAGTTTGCCAATGACCATCTGGATGATCCAGAGGAGGAATGGGAGAAGGTCATGTGGTCTGATGAGACAAAAATAGAGATTTTTGGTCTAAACTCCACTCGCCGTGTTTGGAGGAAGAAGAAGGATGAGTACTACCCCAAGAACACCATCCCAACCGTGAAGCATGGAGGTGGAAACATCATTCTTTGGGGATGCTTTTCTGCAAAGGGGACAGGATGACTGCACCGTATTGAGGGGACGATGGATGTGGCCATGTATCGCGAGATCTTGGCCAACAACTTCCTTCCCTCAGTAAGAGCATTGAAGATGGGTCGTGGCTGGATCTTCCAGCATGACAACGACCCGAAACACACAGCCAGGGCAACTAAGGAGTGGCTCCGTAAGAAGCATCTCAAGGTCCTGGAGTGGCCTAGCCAGTCTCCAGACCTGAACCCAATAGAAAATCTTTGGAGGGAGCTGAAAGTCCGTATTGCCCAGCGACAGCCCCGAAACCTGAAGGATCTGGAGAAGGTCTGTATGGAGGAGTGGGCCAAATTCCCTGCTGCAGTGTGTGCAAACCTGGTCAAGACCTACAGGAAACGTATGATCTCTGTAATTGCAAACAAAGGTTTCTGTACCAAATATTAAGTTCTGCTTTTCTGATGTATCAAATACTTATGTCATGCAATACAATGCACATGAATTACTTAAAAATCATACAATGTGATTTTCTGATTTTCTGGATTCTCTCACAGTTGAAGTGTACCTATGATAAAAATGACAGACCTCTACATGCTTTGTAAGTAGGAAAACCTGCAAAATCAGCAGTGTATCAAATACTTGTTCTCCCCACTGTATTTTCCTGCTATGTAGTTCCATGTACTATTATGTAGTGCTATGTAGTGCTGTGTAGTGTTATGTGGTGCTCTGTAGTGTTCTATGTAGTGCTACATAGAGTTATGTAGTGCTGTGTAGGGCTGTGAACCCACCACAGATGAAGCAGGTGGTCTTCAGTATCTCCTCCTTCCTCTGCTTCTCGCTCCTCAGGTCGGCGAACGTATCGATGATGACGCCGAAGATAAGGTTGAGGACGATGATGATGACGATGAAGAAGAACAGCAGGTCATACACCACACGGGCCACAAACAGAGGATCCTGGGTAACGAGTGGACCGGCGAGGAACAATGAGAGAGTGATCCTCAGCATCAAAGTATCATCACTATCCACATCATCATCGTCATCCCAATTAATACCATCATTATAATTATAATCATCACCACCAGCATCATAATGAAAAAGAGTTAGCCTTTTGTTTTCTATATTTTTTGTTTAAAAAAAAAAGTATATTCACCCCCCCCCCCCCCCCCCCCCATCCATCAATTACTGACTGACTGGTTCATTGATCAACTGATTGATTGATTGGACCAGGTCACTTACGTCTTTGGAGGGCTTCCTCAGCACGTCTCCCACTCCCCCTCCGTTCCTCAGGCCCTGGTTCAGCACCGTCACGATACACATCAGCAGAGTGTCACACACACGCTCTGTTCCATCGTCCTCCCCCGCCATCACTGGACACACACATCAAAACAACATACATATGTGGAGAGTGTGTGTGTGAGACGCAGCAGAGCAGGCCATTTCCCTCTCCTGCTATTCAATACTGTGCGTTACGTAACTAATGATAGATGTACACATCAAAAGGTGGCAATGTCTTAAATCTACCTGACAATGAGTGGAAAGTGACAATTCAAAAACATCCAGGCAATTTCTTTACCAGTACGTCTATATCGGATTCAGGTTGAAATCCCCTCACAATAGTAGATGTGGGACTTCAACAAAAGCTTGTGCTCACAACACTGGATGAAAGAGTTGGAACACTGAAACATGGGATGATGTGACTCCTCTACGTGACAGAAAAAAATATAAAGAAAAGAGGGGAGGAGGGTTGTAACGAAAACAGCGAGAGAGCGATTGAGAGGGTGAGAAAATAGCCAGAAAAGGAGGGATAGAGATAGAGAGGAGCCGGTGAGGTCACGTGTAGAGGCCCCTGTAGTGCAGGTGATCCATAGACACACACTGGACTAGAGAACATAGATGAGTCATCCACTTTCTCCCTCTCCAGGATTACTGAACACTAAGGACTGAGAACTGCCTCAACTAGCTATGGTCTGAAAGTGCTGAAAGAGCAGTGGACCGGATTCGAACCAATACTGGCAGCGCAGGGTTTCCATTAGGAAAATGTGGCGCCGGACATTTGACCGGTAGCATTTGAATTTACCGGACCCATATGCATTGGTTGCGTAACCTGATTAGGGCGTCCACCCACGGTTCTCAAAATGACAGAAATCACATTTAGTTTATGGTAATGCTCCTTAACAGAACATACAACTCGGATGCAACGGCTTGCATCATTCTTAATGAATTTCGATAAGCAATTTGAAGGTGTTAGAATACATAGGTGGCTCCTCCATAAGGCTAGGGGAAGCTTTCCCTTAAGTAAATGAAATGAAATTGCCAAAATTATATAGCCTAATTAGCTTACTCCTGTCTATATAGAAATAAATCAAATCAGTCAAAATAGGCTACTACACCAGAAAGCATGATTTGGCCACACAGGAGCATTAGCTTAACAAAAAAACCTGTGGATTGTTTTAACTCGCATAGACTATAGTCAGAAGGGCCCACAATTTTAGCAGAGCTTGCGGCAAAAACCAAATAGATGATTGTTGAGTTACGACTCAGTGAAAAGCAGAGAGCCAGGCATATCGCAATATTTAAAAATACAAATCTCGAAAAAACAGTTTGGACTCCAATCTGTATTTTAATTATCAAGATTCTTAACTTAATTGAGCGAAAAGTAGTATCTTATTGGCTGGCACCAGCGGAGAACATCGGCCATATCCCTGGTGAGTGCGCATATTCACTGTCTTTATCTTTGGATCTGTGCCACTTTTGTTTGTTTTTGGACAATAATTTCCTCCTCCAGGTTATATGGACGTCATATTGTATGTGTCTTCCCTTTTCGTAGTCCTAATATACAGATAAGACAACGTCGTTTTTATTGATCTGTTTGTCAGTGTCAGAAGAGTAGGCTACCCTGTCATTTTTGTCGTATTAAGAAATATTCTGCTAATGTCTCCAGTCATATAAAGTGTAGTAGAATTGTATGAAATGTGTTTATAAAAGGCCAACATTTTCCTCTGCAAAAAAAAGGAGAAGAAATTAAGGCTATCTGATATAGCCTAGGCCTACCCTAAGCCACTACGACTATCCAATTTAATCATCACATTAGGAATAGTAGACTGCAAATAGTAGACTTACATAAGTCTGCAAATGCGAGGATGCATGGAATGCCTGCCATTATAAACTTGCATTTTTATGGTGAAAATGAGCTTAGCCAAACTTGAAACCCACACGCCGCCTATGTTAGAATAACTGCCCACATTTACTTTTCCTCAGCCAACAAGACGAGTAAGGAACAGCAACATCAATAGCCTATGTCAATCTACTATCCCCCAAAGTAGAAAAGTTGACCTATTCTATTGGTCAGCTTGTCGTTTGGTGCAAGAAAGAAATAGCCTATTCCAAACAGACAGTTGTGGGATGATAGATCCAACCAGTAGGCCTAGGCTACAGCCAATTATAAGCGCAGCAATGCACAAGGCAGTAGGCTACGTGTGAATGTTAGTTCCATAACGCAATTAGTGGGAAAACACCATTGTGAAATTTAGAAAGAGGGGAGATTTTAATACGCAACAACTAGCATGGGTTGCTAATCTAACTAGCATGGATTGTGCCTTTGGCTACTGGACAATGAAAGAAAGTTGATTTGAAAACCAATAGAACATGAGAGAAAAAGGCTATTGGTTTCAATGCCATATGGAAGTCTATAAAAAATAACTGCCTGAACGTTTGGTTGGATTTTGTCTAGGCTACTTTGAAGCAAGGTAAGACATGCCTCACAATATGTAGCAAGACGCTCAGGTTTCAAACAAGTAAGGATATGTTTTCAAAACGCATACTGCCTCCAGCTCGTTGCAAAGTGGTGTGTGACGCGGTGTAGCCTGCCTAGTTACCTATGCACTTGAATGGCAAACGGGAAGCACACTTCAATTACCAGCTGAGAAATAAAAAGTCATTTTAAATCGTGGCCATTGTTTTTTTTTATGCAATTGCCTTTAGAATTGTTGCGCAATGATTGGTCTTATTAAAGCACGTTTCACTACAGCAGCAGCTGTATCGGCAGCTCTCACGCTGTATCGGCAGCTCTCACGCTGTATCGGCAGCTCTCACGCTGTATCGGCAGCTCTCACACTATCAGCAGCTCTCACGCTGTATCAGCAGCTCTCACGCTGTATCGGCAGCTCTCACGCTGTATCGGCAGCTCTCACGCTGTATCGGCAGCTCTCACACTATCAGCAGCTCTCACGCTGTATCAGCAGCTCTCACACTATCAGCAGCTCTCACGCTGTATCAGCAGCTCTCACGCTGTATCGGCAGCTCTCACGCTGTATCGGCAGCTCTCACGCTGTATCGGCAGCTCTCACACTATCAGCAGCTCTCACGCTGTATCAGCAGCTCTCACGCTGCATCGACTGGTATTTCAACCAATGAAGGCTAAAAAGCATTATTTTGCAATGGGATTTTTTTTTAAACTAGCAGACAGAACAATAAAAACACACCCCAGCCCAGCCGGTTACATAAGAGCGCCGCTCTGTGCTGCGCTGCATGGCCACCGCGCCAGATTATGCAACAGGTGCACATGTGCTGGCAAGTTGTCTCTCCCTGACTGCCCGAATGCTGTGCAAGAGGACGCCCACACTCTTGTATGCATGCACTCCCGCTCTGGAAAGCTCACACACATTGCCTAATGGGGAAGTGTGCAACGACACAGGCTATTAATGTTCCACGCACAGATGCATGAACGTATAAGCGTGCACGCACACACAGTCAGTGAACCGAGACAGAGGTTTATCTTAAATCTATAGTCTTGTAAACAATGTTTAGTAAAATAGTGTTTACTAGTCATTACACATATCTGTTGTGACACAAAGCAAAAAGTCCATCCTACTGCTCAAAGTCTATATTCCTGTCAGTTCCATCTGACAACACTAAAATCTATTCTGTTTACTCTCCAGCCCTATTTCACTATTGATAAGCAGAGAGTCTGTGAAGCGAGAACAGCGGGTAATGATGAAAGGAACCAGCACTCATTTCTGTCATCATGAAGTGCTTTGAGAGGCTAGTTAAGGATCATATAACCTCTACTTTACCGGACACCCTAGACCCACTTTAATTAGCTTACCGCCCCAATAGATCCACAGACGACGCCATCGCACTGCCCTATCCCATCTGGACAAGAGGAATACCTATGTAAGAATGCTGTTCATTGACTATAGCTCAGCATTCAACACCATAGTACCCTCCAAGCTCATCATTAAGCTTGGGTCCCTGGGTCTGAACCCCGCCCTGTACAACTGGGTCCTGGACTTCCTGACAGGCCGCTCCCAGGTGGTGAAGGTAGGAAACAACACTTCCACTTCGCTGATCCTCAACACAGGGGCCCCACAAGGGTGTGTGCTCAGCCCACTCCTGTACTCCCTGTTCACCCATGACTGCGTGGCCACGCACGCCTCCAACTCAATCATCAAGTTTGCAGACGACACACAGTAGTAGGCCTGATTACCAACAATGACGAGACAACCTACAGAGAGGAGGTGACGGCCTTGGGAGTGTGATGCCAGGAAAATAAAACAAAACAAAGGAGATGATCGTGGACTTCAGGATACAACGGAGGGAACACGGCCCTATCCACATCGACGTGACCGCTGTGGAGCAGGTGGAAAGCATCAAGTTCCTTGGTGTACACATCCCAACAGTGCCTCTTCAACCTCAGGAGGCTGAAGAAATGTGGCTTGGTACCTAAAACCCTCACAAACTTTTACAGATGCACAATTGAGAGCATACTGTCGGGCTGTATCACTGCCTGGTACGGCAACTGCACCGCCCGCAACCACAGGGCTCTCTAGTGGGTGGTGCGGTCTGCCCAACGCATCACCAAGAGCAAATTACCTGCCCTCCAGGGCACCTACAGCACCCGATGTGCTGTAGGCCAAAAAGATCACCAAGGACAACAACCACCTGAGCCACTGCCTGTTCAACCCGCTATCATCCAGAAGGCAAGGTCAGTACAGGTGCATCAAAGCTGGGACTGAGAGACTGAAAAACAGCTTCTATCTCAAGGCCATCAGACTGTTAAATAGCCATCACTAGGCGGCTTCCATCCGATTACATAACCCTGCATCTTAGAGGCTGCTGCCCCATATACAGTGGGGAGAACAAGTATTTGATACACTGCCGATTTTGCAGGTTTTCCTACTTACAAAGCATGTAGAGGTCTGTAATTTTTATCATACGTACACTTCAACTGTGAGAGACGGAATGCAAAACAAAAATCCAGAAAATCACATTGTATGATTTTTAAGTAATTAATTTGCATTTTATTGCATGACATAAGTATTTGATACATCAGAAAAGCAGAACTTAATATTTGGTACAGAAACCTTTGATTGCAATTACAGAGATCATACGTTTCCTGTAGGTCTTGACCAGGTTTGCACACACTGCAGCAGCGATTTTGGCCCACTCCTCCATACAGACCTTCTCCAGATCCTTCAGGTTTTGGGGCTGTCGCTGGGCAATACGGACTTTCAGCTCCCTCCAAAGATTTTCTATTGGGTTCAGGTCTGGAGACTGGCTAGGCCACTCCAGGACCTTGAGATGCTTCTTACGGAGCCACTCCTTAGTTGCCCTGGCTGTGTGTTTCGGGTCGTTGTCATGCTGGAAGATCCAGCCACGACCCATCTTCAATGCTCTTACTGAGGGAAGGAGGTTGTTGGCCAATATCTCGCGATACATGGCCCCATCCATCCTCCCCTCAATATGGTGCAGTCGTCCTGTCCCCTTTTCAGAAAAGCATCCCCAAAGAATGATGTTTCCACCTCTATGCTTCACGGTTGGGATGGTGTTCTTGGGGTTGTACTCATCCTTCTTCTTCCTCCAAACACGGCGAGTGGAGTTTAGACCAAAAAGCTCAATTTTTGTCTCATCAGACCACATGACCTTCTCCCATTCCTCCTCTGGATCATCCAGATGGTCATTGGCAAACTTCAGACGGGCCTGGACATGCGCTGGCTTGAGCAGGGGGACCTTGCGTGCGCTGCAGGATTTTAATCCATGACGGCGTAGTGTGTTACTAATGGTTTTCTTTGAGACTGTAGTCCCAGCTCTCTTCAGGTCATTGACCAGGTCCTGCCGTGTAGTTCTGGGCTGATCCCTCACCTTCCTCATGATCATTGATGCCCCACGAGGTGAGATCTTGCATGGATCCCCAGACCGAGGGTGATTGACCGTCATCTTGAACTTCTTCCATTTTCTAATAATTGCGTCAACAGTTGTTGCCTTCTCACCAAGCTGCTTGCCTATTGTCCTGTAGCCCATCCCAGCCTTGTGCAGGTCTACAATTTTATCCCTGATGTCCTTACACAGCTCTCTGATCTTGGCCATTGTGGAGAGGTTGGAGTCTGTTTGATTGAGTGTGTGGACAAGTGTCTTTTATACAGGTAACGAGTTCAAACAGGTGCAGTTAATACAGGTAATGAGTGGAGAACAGGAGGGCTTCTTAAAGAAAAACTAACAGGTCTGTGATAGCCGGAATTCTTACTGGTTGGTAGGTGATCAAATACTTATGTCATGCAATAAAATGCAAATTAATTACTTAAAAATCATACAATGTGATTTTCTGGATTTTTGTTTTAGATTCCGTCTCTCACAGTTGAAGTGTACCTATGATAAAAATTACAGACCTCTACATGCTTTGTAAGTAGGAAAACTTGCAAAATCGGCAGTGTATCAAATACTTGTTCTCCCCACTGTACATAGACTTGAAATCAATGGCCACTTTAATAATGAACACTAGTCACTCTAGTCACTTTGTATATACTGTATTCTATTCTACTGTATTTTAGTCTATGCCACTCCGACATTGCTCAACCTAATATTTATATATTCCTTAATTCCATTCTTTTACTTTTAGGTTGTGTGTATTGTTGTGAATTGTTAGATATTAGTGCACTGTTGGAGCTAGAAACACAAGCATTTCGCTACTCCCGCAATAACATCTGCTAAACATTTGTATTTGTGACAAATAACATTTGAGTTGATTTGAATTGATCAGTCTCATGCAGTACTGCCCGGTGATAACTACCACCTGGTGATAACTACACAGTGGGCAAAAAGGATTGCACTGACGTCATTAGGACGTCTTTTATTAATTTGTGGACAGGTTGTATACTGGCTGTATAAGGAATTTCTCACAACCGAGGGACACAGAATTTACCTGAATATGACTGAGGCCAGTCAGCCAGTCAGTATTGAAGGGGGCCAGTTAGGTGTGGATGGGGGCAGGGTAGGCCGAATGGGAAGACTATGGGGCCTCAGTCTAGTGTAAAAGGAGTGCTGACACCTCAAATCACTGACATCTCATAGCTTTATGAGTTTGGGGGCAACATCAGAGATCATGGACCTTCTAATTGAGCAGTGACTAGATCAGCGATCAGCAGGACAGGCTGAGGAGGGTGGGGTTCTGCGGGGGAACTGAGAGGGCGACTGAGCAGAGTAAATGGGCAGAGATGCCAAGGTAACCTGCCCAAATGACTATCGCCCCCACAGCACACATCTATAGCCATGAAATGCTTTGAAAGGCTGGTCATAGCGCACATCAACACCATCATCCCAGACACCCTGAACCTACTCCAATTCGCATACCACCCAATAGATCCACAGATGATGAAATCTCTATTGCACTCCACACTGCCCTCACCCACTGCCCACCGGGACAAAAGGAACATCTTTGTAAGAATGCTGTTCATTGACTACAGCTCATCATTCAACACCATAGTCCCCTCCAAGCTCATCACCAAGCTGGGGACCCTTGGACTGAACACCTCCCTCTGCAACTGGATTCTGGACCTCCTGACGGGCCGCCCCTAGGCGGTGAGGGTAGACAACAACACACCCACCACGCTGACCATCAACACAGGGGCCCCTCAGGGTTGTGTGCTTAGTCCTCTCCTGTACTCCCTGTTCACCCACGACTGCGTGGCAGTGCACGACTTCAACACCATCATTAAGATTGCAGACGACAGGATGGTGGTAGGACTGATCACCGATGACTATGAGGCAGTCTATAGGGAGGTGGTCAGAGACCAGGCAGTGAGGTACCAGGACAACAACTTCTCCCTCAACGTCAGCCAGGCGAGGAGCTGATCGAGGACTACAGGAAACAAAGGATGTTCCTCAGTGTCTAGGATAGAGTATAGGGTTCTGGGATGAAGAAGAGAGGGCGTCTATGGGCACCGACCTGACAGACGTTGCACGTCCATGCGGAAGTCGTCCTTGAGGAAGAGGAAGCCCACGATGGAGAAGAGGTAGACAAGGATGAGGGCCAGAACAGCCGTGAGGACGATGGAGCGCCCATTACGCGTCACACTCTTGATCACGTTCAGCAGGGTCTCCTCACGGTTCAGCAGGTCAAAGAGCTAAGGGGCACAGACACACAGTCAGACGCAGACACACATGAACACACACACACAGCTTTAGGAGAGCTGTAGAGGAACCATACATCAAAGCTTCCGATTGGCACCAATAGCAAAAGTAGTCTTTCTGCAACTGTGTCAGAAAATCCTGGTTCAAGGAGGAACAAGGAAACCACAAAGCTAAATGACGTAACCACACAACAACCACCTGCCGTCATCTCACGGCACCAAGAAAGGTCCAGACTTAATCAAGGTCAATGTCAAACACCAATGTTATGTTTTCCGAATAATAATCAAGTACTTTCAAGTTCAATTAATCCACTTTATGGAATTGAATGGATAATATCAAGCCTGGTCTTTACATTTAATGGTGAAGTGCTGCAGAGAAGACCAGACAGAGAGATTGTTTCCACTAACCAGGAAGCTGTAGAAGAACTCGTGGACGAAGAGGCCCAGCATACAGACGATGACATAGCCCACGTGGTAGAGGAAGGGCATGTCCATGACCACCGGCTTGTAGCCCCGCGTGAACGTTCCCTGGTTGCCCACGAAGCTCACCAGGAACACCATCTTATTGAGGAGCTGGAGAGAGGAGAGAGGAGAGGACTGAGCAATGGCTTCAATAGAAGACAATGCTGAAATCACAAGAAAATAGTTGTACACTGTTGGCTTGGGCAGTAAACCATATACAGGGGTATTTGGAAAAAGCGATGGTTTTTCAATACCGTTGAAACTATTTATTTGTTTTCTTTGTTGAATATTTGTAGCTACTTTTTAAGTAAATACATGCAGTCAACTTGTGCAATACGTTAGGAGATAAAGAACATTGCGTTCTTCATTTCACCTCACATTATTATGAAGCTTACAGTAGTCCCCAGTCACATGGTGTTTGTTTACGAGCACAACGAAGAGAGACCGGAGCCTTGTGAGTCACTCAATGTTGTGCAGCATGCTCGAGGTGATCTAATTACAGTATGGAATTGCCAGCTAGATGACTTATAACTTATAACTATTAAGTTAACTGTCTAAAATGTGCTAAATGCTCTGCAGTTGTGCATTTGGTTTGCTAATTTAGTGGCTAGTTAGCTATCTAGCTAAGTGGTTAGCTTCTTCCAAAATCAACCATTCGCTTGGTAACAGCAGAGAATCCCCTCCTGGATCAAGAGCCTTGCTGGCTAATATTTGTTTTGTGCGTGCAGCAAACTGCGAGTAGCATTTTTGGGTTACTTGTATACTTTAGGTAAGAAACTGCACAAAATGCTCGCAACGCGTTCATCAGCATTTAGTTAGCATTCTCTATGGGATTTTAAATGTACTTGCTAACCTTCGGATTACAGAGTATTTTATTTTTTATTTAACCTTTATTTAACTAGGCAAGTCAGTTAAGAACAAATTATTCTTTACAATGACGGCCTATACCAGCCAAACCCGGACGACGCTGGGCCAATTGTGTGCCGGACTCCCAATCACGGCCGGTTGTGATACAGCCTGGAATCGAACCAGGGGGTCTGTAGTGACGCCTCAAGCACTGAGATGCAGTGCCTTTGACCGTTGCGCCACTCGGGAGCATCAGTGGGGTTTGAAATCTGGTATGATAATCTGGATACCACCCAAGCCTAGTACACTGTACATTTACTTAAAAATATCTTGTCCATATTTGACTTTGCTGTACATTTTGCAAACAAATTGCCTCTTGGGAATAATAAAACCTCTATAATATAATCCATTAAAAGGAATTCTTATTTCCTGCTGTAACAGTGCCAAAACCGGGAGCATCACAGCTGTAGAGGGGTTTGGGTTAAGGGGTTGGCGTTAAGTGTCTTGCTCATGGGCACACCGGCAGTAGGTAGGTAGCACATGGGATATTGATGCTAGCAAACCTCCGGCTGCCGGGTCACTGCCACCAGATTTACCCCGTCTGCCCTGGGATTCGAACCTAGTACACTGCCCGCCTCTCTAAGATCAAGGATATTTTTGCCCCCTGTGCCCTCGGTAACTCTACTGTACTTACGTTGGCGGCCCCCAGTAGCAACAGGGTGGGGCCGAGGCCCAGTGTGTAGATAGAGCGCAGTATGACAGAGACCAGGAAGGGCCGGACACTCCCTGGTTTGGGAAGGATGAAGAGCATGGTGGTACACACCACCAACGCCACCCACAGCAGGATGGACAGAAAGGGGGGAAGGATGCCTGGGGACGGGTATACAAGCAAATGTCAACAACAACAAAGACAGATTAAGACATTAGAGAGGTGGCATTTGGAGCATTTGGGTTAATGTATTATGCAACAGAGCTGAGTGCTTCATTATAGCCTGGTCCCAGATCTTGCCAGTTGGGGACAAGGCTATAGCTAAGTTGCAACTGCCAACTGGCAAGACAACACAAGCAGATCAGGGACAAGGATAGCACTTAGCTACACTTGGCACAACAGAGAGAGAGAGAATCACAATGGGCAACAGTGTGGAATGTCAAACAATGGACCAAAGGGAAGGCTGGTGATATCCAAACCACTGACCTCGTGCCCCTCTTAAATGCTGTCTCCCTCTTGCCCCCGAGAGATTATTTTTATAAATTGACTGTGAGAAGATCACTTCTGGTGACTTTTTAAAATGACATTCTACTCCAAAATGCATGAAAATAAAATAATGTTGACACCAACTTAAATATATATAACTGGTGCGCTGTGGGGAGATGAAGAGCAAGTGGTGGCTGTGCACTCGTGGCTCATTCGTGCCACTGCTCTCTCGGTTTGCTACAAATATACATTGTAACTTTTAACTTTGATCTTTAAAGGGATATTTAGAGATTTTGGCAATCAAGCAATTTTTCTACTTAACCAGAGTCTGATGAACTCATGGATTCCCTTTTTATGTCTCTGTGTGCAGTTTGAATGAAGTTGAAAGTAGTTTTGTGAGCCATTGCTAACTAGCGTTAGCGCAATGACTGGAAGACTATGGTAACAGCTAGCATGCTGTTGGAAGGTAGTTTCGTGAGCCATTGCTAACTAGCATTAGCGCAATGACTGGATGACTATTGACTTCCAGTCATTGTGCTTAAGCTAGTTAGCAATTGCGCTAACGATAGTTAGAAACTTCCTTCAAACTGCATGCAGAGACAAAAATGGTATCCTTGAGTTCATCTGACTCTGGGTAAGTAGGAAAAGGACTTGATTGCCAAAATCTCACAATATCCCTTTAAAAGCGTGTCTTGGCAGAAACACACACACACCAGTTTATTAGGTACATCACCCCTTTCAAGAAAATTGATTGCTCCTTCAGACAGTGAGTCACATGGCCATGGCTTGCTATATAAAGCAGGCAGAGTCATTCAGTGACTGTTCGATTGAACGTTAGAATGTGGAAAACAAGACCTGTGACTTTGAACGTGGTATGATCGTCGGTGCCAGGTGCACCGGTTCCAGTATCTCAGAAAGGGCCGCCTTCCTTGGCTTTTCAGGCACAACAGTGTCTAGGGTTTACTGAGAATGGTATGACAAACAAAAAACAT
Organism: Coregonus lavaretus; assembly: GCF_964263955.1. Taxonomy (NCBI): domain Eukaryota; kingdom Metazoa; phylum Chordata; class Actinopteri; order Salmoniformes; family Salmonidae; genus Coregonus; species Coregonus lavaretus. The sequence continues at coordinate 19,745,618 of NC_139998.1, read as the reverse complement.
CCAGTCAGCGGCAGTCCTGTTGATGAAAACAGCTTGTTGAAGGAGAATGGCAAGAATCTTGCAAGCTAAAAGGCGGGCCACAAACAGACAATTAACGGCGAAGTACAACAGTGGTGTGCAGAACGGCATCTCAGAGCGCACAACTCATCAATCTTTGTCACAGAATGGCTATTGCTGCGACCATACCGGGTTCCACTCCGATCAGCTAAAAACAAGAATAAGCGGCTCCAGTGGGCCACGCGATCAACAACACTGGACAACTGTAGCCCTGTGTAGCTCAGTTGGTTGAGCATGGCACTTGCAATGCCAGGGTTGTGGGTTCGATTCCCACAGGGGGCCAGTATGAAAAAAATAAATATGTATGCACTCACTAACTGTAAGTCGCTCTGGATAAGAGTGTCTGCTAAATGACTAAAAATGTAAAAATTGAGTGGAAAAACATTGCCTGGTCTGACGAATCCCAGTTCCTGCGGTGTCATGCTGATGGCAGAGTCAGGATTTGGCGTAAGCAAGATGAGTCCATGTGGAGAATGTTTTTCTGGCACACGTTAGATCCCTTTATACCAATTGCGCAATGACTGAACGCCACAGTTTATCTGAACATTGTTGCTGACCAAACCCAATAGAGCATCTTTGGGATGAGATGGAATCGGCTGTTCGGAAAAGGCTGTTCCCATGAGATGGAATAGGCTGTTGTACCTCCATCCAATCTGCAACAACTGCGTGATGCCATTGTGTCAGCATGGACCAACATCCCTGTGGAACGTTTCCTACACCTTGTAGAATCCATGCCCTGAAGAATTCAGGCTGTTCTGGTGACAAGGGGGGGTCCGATCCAGTAGGAGATGGGTGTAACTATTAAACTGACCGGTGAGTGTATATGTATGCATGTACAATTGAAGTCGGAAGTTTACATACACTTAGGTTGGAGTCATTAAAACTTGTTTTTCAACCACTCCACAAATTTCTTGTTAACAAACTATAGTTTTGGCAAGTAGGTTAGGACATCTACTGACACAAGTAATTTTTCCAACAATTGTTTACAGACAGATTATTTCACTTATAATTCACTGTATCACAATTCCAGTGGGTCAGAAGTTTACATACACTAAGTTGACTGTGCCTTTAAACAGCTTGGAAAATTCCAGAAAATGATGTCATGGCTTTAGAAGCTTCTGATAGGCTAATTGACATAATTTGAGTCAATTGGAGGTGTACCTGTGGATGTATTTCAAGGCCTACCTTCAAACTCAGAGCCTTTTTGCTTGACATCATGGTAAAATCAAAAGCAATCAGCCAAGACCTCAGCAAAAAACATTTTTGACCTCCACAAGTCTGGTTCATCCTTGGGAGCTATTTCCAAACGCCTGAAGGTACCCCGTTCATCTGTACAAACAATAGTACGGAAGTATAAACACCATGGGACCGCGCAGCTGTCGTTATGACCATCATTATGTTTGGAGGAAAAAGGGGGTGCCTTGCAAGCCGAAGAACACATTTTTACATTTACATTTTAGTCATTTAGCAGACGCTCTTATCCAGAGCGACTTACATGAGCAATTAGGGTTAAGTGCCTTGCTCAAGGGCACATCGACAGATTTTTCACCAAGTCGGCTCGGGGATTAGAACCAGCGACCTTTCGGTTACTGGCACAACGCTCTTAACCACTAAGCTACCTGCCACCCAACCGTGAAGCACGGGGGTGGCATCATCATGCTGTGGGGGTGCTTTGCTCCAGGAGGGACTGGTGCACTTCACAAAATAGATGGCATCATGAGGAAGGAAAATTATGTGGCTATATTGAAGCAACATCTCAAGATATCAGTCAGGAAGTTAAAGCTTGGTTGCAAATGGGTCTTCCAAATGGACAATGACCCAAAGCATACTTCCAAAGTTGTGGCAAAATGGCTTAAGGACAACAAAGTCAAGGTATTGGAGTGGCCATCACAAAGCTCTGACCTCAATCCTATAGAAAACATGTGGGCAGAACTGAAAAGGTGTGTGCGAGCAAGGAGGCCTACAAACCTGACTCAGTTACACAAGCTCTGTCAGGAGGAATGGGCCAAAATTCACCCAACTTATTGTGGGAAGCTTGTGGAAGGCTACCGGAAACATTTGACCCAAGTTAAACAATTTAAAGGCAACGCTACCAAATACTAATTGAGTGTATGTAAACTTCTGACCCACTGGGAATGTGATGAAAGAAATAAAAGCTGAAATAAATAATTCTCTCTACTATTATTCTGACATTTCACATTCTTAAAATAAAGTGGTGATCCTAACTGACCTAAGACAGGGAATTTTTACTAGGATTAAATGTCAGGAATTGTGAAAAACTGAGTTTAGATGTATTTGGCTAAGGTGTATGTAAACTTCCGACTTCAACTGTATGTATGTGCGTATGTATGTATGTACAGTGAGGGAAAAAAGTATTTGATCCCTGGCTGATTTTGTACATTTGCCCACTGACAAAGAAATTATCAGTCGATAATTTTAATGGTAGGTTTATTTGAACAGTGAGAGACAGAATAACAACAACAAAATCCAGAAAAACGCATTTCAAAAATGTTATAAATTGATTTGCATTTTAATGAGGGAAATAAGTATTTGACCCCTCTGCAAAACATGACTTAGTACTTGGTGGCAAAACCCTTGTTGGCAATCACAGAGGTCAGACGTTTCTTGTAGTTGGCCACCAGGTTTGCACACATCTCAGGAGGGATTTTGTCCCACTCCTCTTTGCAGATCTTCTCCAAGTCATTAAGGTTTCGAGGCTGACGTTTGGCAACTCGAACCTTCAGCTCCCTCCACAGATTTTCTATGGGATCAAGGTCTGGAGACTGGCTAGGCCACTCCAGGACCTTAATGTGCTTCTTCTTGAGCCACTCCTTTGTTGCCTTGGCCGTGTGTTTTGGGTCATTGTCATGCTGGAATACCCATCCACGACCCATTTTCAATGTCCTGGCTGAGGGAAGGAGGTTCTCACCCAAGATTTGACGGTACATGGCCCCGTCCATCGTCCCTTTGATGCGGTGAAGTTGTCCTGTCCCCTTAGCAGAAAAACACCCCCAAAGCATAATGTTTCCACCTCCATGTTTGACGTGGGGATGGTGTTCTTGGGGTCATAGGCAGCATTCCTCCTCCTCCAAACACGGCGAGTTGAGTTGATGCCAAAGAGCTCCATTTTGGTCTCATCTGACCACAACACTTTCACCCAGTTCTCCTCTGAATCATTCAGATGTTCATTGGCAAACTTCAGACAGCCCTGTATATGTGCTTTCTTGAGCAGGGGGACCATGCGGGCGCTGCAGGATTTCAGTCCTTCACGGCGTAGTGTGTTACCAATTGTTTTCTTGGTGACTATGGTCCCAGCTGCCTTGAGATCATTGACAAGATCCTCCCGTGTAGTTCTGGGCTGATTCCTCACCGTTCTCATGATCATTGCAACTCGGCCCCAGGCCGAGGGAGATTGACAGTTATTTTGTGTTTCTTCCATTTGCGAATAATCGCACCAACTGTTGTCACCTTCTCACCAAGCTGCTTGGCGATGGTCTTGTAGCCCATTCCAGCCTTGTGTAGGTCTACAATCTTGTCCTTGACATCCTTGGAGAGCTCTTTGGTCTTGGCCATGGTGGAGAGTTTGGAATCTGATTGATTGATTGCTTCTGTGGACAGGTGTCTTTTATACAGGTAACAAACTGAGATTAGGAGCACTCCCTTTAAGAGTGTGCTCCTAATCTTAGCTAGTTACCTGTATAAAAGACACCTGGGAGCCAGAAATCTTTCTGATTGAGAGGGGGTCAAATACTTATTTCCCTCATTAAAATGCAAATACATTTATAACATTTTTGAAATGCGTTTTTCTGGATGTTTTTGTTGTTATTCTGTCTCTCACTGTTCAAATAAACCTACCATTACAATTATAGACTGATAATTTCTTTGTCAGTGGGCAAACGTACAAAATCAGCAGGGGATCAAATACTTTTTTCCCCTCACTGTACATACACACACAGAACAAAAATATAAACGCAACATGTAAAGTGTTGGTCCCATGTTTCATGAAATAAAAGATCCCAGAAATCTTCCATACGCACAAAAAGCTTATTTTGTCACACAACACAATGCCACGGTTGTCTCAAGTTTTGAGGGAGCGTGCAATTTGCATGCTGACTGCAGGAATGTCCACCAGAGCTGTTGCCAGAGAACTAAATGTAATTTATCTAACATAAGTCGCCTCCAAAGTAGTTTTATAGAATTTGGCAGTACGTCCAACCGGCCTCACAACCGCAGACCATGTGTAATCACGCCAGCCCTGAACCTCCACATCCGGCTTCTTCACCTGGGGGATCATCCGAGACCAGTCACCCGAACAGCTGATGAAACTGAGGAGTATTTCTGTCTGTAATAAAGCAGTTTTGTGGGGAAAAACGTATTCTGACTGGCTCCCAGGCACACCCATTGCTGCGCCCCTGCCCAATCATGTGAAATCCATAGATCAGGGCCTAATGAATTTATTTCAATTGACGGATTTCCTTATATGAACTGTAACTAAGTAAAATCGTTGAAATTGTTGCATGTTGCGTTTATATTTTCTGTTATGCATGTATGTATGTATGTATGTATGTATGTATGTATGTATGTATGTATGTATGTATACAGTACCAGTCAAAAGTTTGGACACACCTACTCATTCCATGGTTTTTCTTTATTTGTACTATTTTCTACATTGTAGAATAATAGTGAAGACATCAACACTATGAAATAACACATATGGAATCATGTAGTAACCAAAGAAGTGTTAAACAAATCAAAAAATATATTTGAGATTTTTCAAACAGCCACCCTTTGCCTTGATGACAGCTTTGCACACTCTTGGCATTCTTTCAACCAGCTTCATGAGGTAGTCACCTGGAATGCATTTCAATTAACAGGTGTGCCTTCTTAAAAGTTAAAAGTTAATTTGAGAAACACTGGCAACTGTGTGCCCTAATGAATAAGGGCTCCCGAGTGGCGCAGCGGTCTAAGGCACTGCATCTCAGTGCTAGAGGCTGTATCACAATCCGGCCGTGATTGGGAGTCCCATAGGGCGGCGCACAATTTGCCCAACGTCGTCCGGGTTTGGCCGGAGTAGGCCGTCATTATAAATAAGAATTAGTTCTTAACTGACTTGCCTAGTTAAATAAGACCCTGCTGTAGGCCAGTAGGAAATCTCACCTTCATCTTCGTCGTCACCGAAGGGGTAAAAGAGAGCCACGGCCACATTGACCAGTACGGCCAGGTAGAAAGAGATGCTTCCCCACAGAGAGATGTGCCGAGAGAACCAGAACAGAGCCAGGTTATCTGAACAGACACAGGGGACATCTGGTTAATAGCCATATATCACAATAACCCTGGAAATGTCACCTTAGAAAGAGATTCCAGAATCTTTTGTCAGTGTAAAACCTGGTCTCTTACTGCGTATCTTCTTCTGCCAGCGCATCTCGTTGTAGAGGTCGTCGAACTGCGTGAAGAAGTCATTGACCTTGCTGCCTTGGTCGTCCCTCTCGGTGGTGGTGAACACGCGTGTTTTGGACTCCTCTGTCAGGTACTCACAGATGTTGGGCACCGGGAACACTATTTGCTCCATTGTGCGGTCGTGACGCACAATCTGAAGAAAGAACATGATATGATGATACCTCTAAGACTAAGAACAAAAGTAGCTGTACTTTCAGGTAGGCTTGGGTGGTATACCGTATACCAAGGTATTTACTGATGGTATGATTTCAATACCGTCAACAAAAACAAACAAAACACTTTCTTTTAGTTGTTTTGTTTTGGGGTGTTTGCGTGATACACCACTGTTTATAACTAAGTTAACTATCTAAGATGTGCCAAATAAATTATCTCCAGCTCAAGGCTCTAGCTACTGTATGCATTTAGTTTGCTTACTTGCTAGCTATGTGACTCGTTTGAAGATCAAGCTTCTTGGTTTCAGTAGAGACAATCAATCTCCTCCTGGATCAAGATTTAACATTTTAGTAATTTAGCAGACGCTCTTATCCAGAGCGACTTACAGTTATAGTGAGTGCATACATTTTCATACTGATCCCTGCTGCCTACATTTGTTTTGTGCATAAAAACAAAACAAAATTACTGCTGGTTGTACTGTATGCCCCGGTATGGTAAGGAACAGTATGAAGGTATGAAAATCTGGATACCACCCAACCCTACTTTCAGAGGTAAATCTAATAGCATGTTCTAGCATCAATCGGACAAACAGCAAACTTTCAGACCACAATCACTCAAAGACAGACCACTAGTTATCTGCTGGCATTATCTCAATGAATGCTTGTTACCATTGCATAATAAACCCCTTTGGATTCATTGCTGATTAAGCCACCAAAGAATCAGCTAAATATGATACCCTTAGACCAGGTACAGCATAGCTGTACCTTCAGGGGTATATATTATCTAATAGCCTGTTATAGCATCAACAAAAAATAAATAAATGTAAGGGCAAAACAGGCCTGTAGCTTTCCAGTGGGCAAAACCGGTTGTCATTATGATGTCATTTCAACCAGTTTTCCCTGCTGGGTTGGGACAATGTGATGCGATGACCACTGTCTGGATGAGGCCTACCTCTATCTGAGCGGTGTGGTTAGCATAGTAACCGAGGGCGTCTTCTCCCTCTGGGTCATGGTTCAGCAGTAGCCCCGTCGCTGGCGGCCTCAAGCTCTGTTGCAGGAACTTACTGTGTCTGGCCAGCTGGAACACACATAGTACAGCCAATCAGTCAACACACAGTACTTTCACTATGTATTACAGCTCTGTCAGTGGTCACAAAAGGTGGAAGGGGTGAGTTACCCCATCCATTTGATCATCTGATTTGTTTGTAACTTCGTAACAAATGTCTAGCAAAGTAATATGTATACAGAGTATACCAAACATTAGGAACACCTTCCTAATATTGAGCTGTGCCACCAAGTCTCTGTTATTGACACTGTACTACTTATCCACTCTATCCAATGATGGATTTGGCTGCCTGCCTATTGCTCATTCTGTGGTGATATAGACATCAGTGAGCGAGACAAATTATACAGTTGTCAGCTGTGATGGGGGTGATTCTCAGCTGACTATGTCAGACACAGCAGACGTTCAGAAGTGTGGTGGCTTGTACTGATAAACAGGTAGAAAGAAATGCTTGGGTTGTGTGTGTTATGTGTGTGTATATGAACACTTGAGGCAGGAGTGTGGTATCTATGGTATGTTCATTTGTATATGTGGGGTTATACAATGGGGTGGAGTGTGTGTGTGAACTTCTATATGCGCTCATGTGTGTATGTATTATTTTGGAAGTAGAAACAGCCAGCCCCCAGAGACCTCGTGGTCATGATGAAACCATGGTGGGGCAGAAATACCCTGTCTGTCTGACACTCGGCTCTATTGTGAGTAAAAGACAGAAGTGAAAACACGCTTGACCTAGTCTGTCCTTTCTACAGAGACAGACACACGTCTGTGTGTGTGTTTTCACTATGACTCAACACAGGAACTGAACCATCTATTCCACTGAAAGTCACATCCATGATCACGTACTGAAATTACATAAGACTAGACTATATAACCACACCTACAGACAAGAATCATTAGACTTACCTGGCGGGGCAGTAAGAGTGTGACACATAAGTGAATTACCGTCTTTTCTGTGACATTGATGTACTCATTGGGCCCTTTTTAAAGCATGAATATACATGGTTCACAAAATCTCTCCCACACACTCAATTATGTATGTTAAAAGAAACACACACACACACACGTCATGGTGTTACCTGGTGGGCCAGGATGTAGATGTTGTGTCCCACGTCTTTAGGTTTGATCTGGTCTGCTAAAGCGTTCTCCTCAGCCTCACTTTCCAGCCCCTGGGCATATGCCTCCTTCATCACATTCACCTGGAACACACATTGTCAGTACGGTGTGTGTGCTTGTCTTTGTGTGCTTGATGTGTGTGCTTGTGTGTGTGTGTAGAGCCACTCACCAGCTCCATGGGCCTCATCTTGTAAAGGATCTTCTCTGCGTTCTCACTGTCATGGCGACTCTCCATGATGGCCAGCAGCAGCTTGGAGGCGTTGTTCTATCACACAGAGACCATGTCACATTACCATCACATCCTAACCCACTACACAATCATCTATGTTACTGGGAGGAAACAGACTTCAAAATCAGTACTAAAGGAATGAATGAACTGATGGATAGTCCATTACACCTACATGAATATTGTATAGGTATCCTATCCAGCCCTATATACAGTAAATGGACCGTTCATACTTCACATACAAAGTTATCACTATCAATGGCAGTCATTTGAGAGTCCATTTCTTGTTAAAAGTCCCATTTGTCCTTGTGTGGTTATGGCCTTACAATGTGATATCCGCTGAGATGTTAGTGAGGGAGGAAATACATTTATTTTTTAAAGAAAGGAGGAAAGAAACAGTGCATTCCTCCCTCACTAACATCTCAGCGGATATCACATTGTAAGGCCATAACCACACAAGGACAAATGGGACTTTTAACAAGAAATGGACTCTCAAATGACTGCCATTGATAGTGATAACTTTGTATGTGAAGTATGAACGGTCCATTTACTGTATATAGGGCTGGATAGGATACCTATACAATATTCATGTAGGTATAAATGAACTATTTATCTGCTGCTTATCAAGCCATTGACTTCCACTGAACACACAAAGGGGTCTCGTATAGAGGCATGCTAACCTTGAGTTCCAGCACCAGGTCCAGTCGATGCTTCCCTAAAGGGTTGACGGGGTTGACTATTAGAGCTATGATGATGTCAATGCCGTTAGACTCGTGCTTGGCTATACAGGACTGGGACAGCAATAGGTTAGTTAGTGAGTGAAAAGCAAACTTGAAAATGAGAACAACTTTCCATTGGAGGTATAATAGTGAAACCAACATTGATTTAAAGAGATAGTTCAAATGACAAAACCCTAGGTACAGTAAGTTGACAATAAGCTTAGAGATTCTTGAAAGTCGGGACAATCCTTGTCCGGCAGGGGATAAAAAAAAAAATTGTGGCATTATTTGAGCTAAAATGTTAAATTTAGGGCAATTTTATAAGGGGAAAGATTTGTTTTTAGAATGTTCTAAATATTTTCAATATTATGAGCTTCCATGTCGGCTCTATGACCGGAAATGGCCTTGTCCGAAGCAAATGATCCCAATTTCAAACTCTCCAAATAACGGTTTAAAATTCTAAAATCAGACAATAATTAATATTAACTGAAAAAGGATCTTATGGAGTTTATTGCAATATTCCTCTCTGACTTTAAAGAATATTCCTCTCAAAACTGTGATTCCTAAAAATAAATGTCTGGAGATTGTCAACTCCGTCAGGTTTGTCTAAAATCCTAAATTAAATCAGGAATAAGCAGGGTCAACTATATCATAAGGACCCCTTCTTCATGTCCTGATTACATGAAGTGCAACAAGACTACTCATGGTCTGTAAAGTTTTCTACTTTTGATAGATTTAAACAAACAATATTAAAATCACCATGGGTCACAATCATAAACGGTCAACTCCATCAACCGGGTAGATTAAGATAGGCTGTGAATTTTGGGACAAATATGTTTACCGTATTTTCCACGCTATAAGGCGCACCGGAGTATAAGCCGCAGCAGCTAAATTGAATGATATTGAATGTTGTGTACATATATAAGCCGCACTGGACTATAAGCCGCAGGTGTTTTAATGTTTAATTACCATATGTAAGGGTTCGTGCACAGAGGGGATTGTCGGGAAAGAGAAACTGTCTCGCTCTCGTAATGTCTGTCTGTCTTGCTCTCGTTCTGTCTCTCGTTCTGTCTCTCGTTCTGTCTCTCGTACCACTCTCGGTTCCACTTTTACTTTTGCGCGCTACCTGTCTCACTCTTTTCCGGCCTCCAGCTTGTCCTGCTGGAGCCCGCCGCTTAAAGGTGGGGGGCGCGGACCGGTCATAGAGCCCATAGAGTTAAAGTTGGTGGACTGTAACCTGTAAAATCCATAGATTTAGGAGGTCTTCTAGTGGCCGTTAGCTGTAAAAATCCATAGATTAGCCGCACCGTTATATAAGCCGCAGGGTCGAAAAATGGGAAAAAAGGCGCGGCTTATAGTCCGAAAATTACGGTATTTTAAATTAGGTTTTACAGTCATAAAGCAACTGAGGAAAGACAAGATTGCTACTTTATATACACCACTTGAATGAAGAAAAATGACATTTTTGTCAACGCCGTTAAACATCAACATCAGATTTTTGTCTAACGTGAATTCCATCAGAGTGCTGGAAGATCTGATAGAATGATTGATTTTACTGGGGATTTTTAAATGAATAATTTTCTCCATTTTACAAATGTTTGTATTCGAGGCAAAAATATGTCTGTTTTGAGTATTTGTTGTCAACTCCGTGAGTGGCTTCTCAACTCCATCACTGATGGCTAACCCCCTTAAGATATATTTCCCCCCCAAAAAAAACGTTCAATCACTGTTCTGCAACATATGCTTAAACTATTGAAGTATTTGCTGTGCTAGATCTAAGGGATAATGTTTGCTTTAGAAATGTTGTTTTAAGTTCTGAATTAAAAAAAACATGCAAAAATGCTAACGAAATTAGCCCTGGAGCATTATATAGCGCTATAACACAAAACAAAAATAAGTTTGGAGATTTATATAACATATGCTGAACAAAAATATAAACGCAACATGCAACAATTTTAAAGATTTTACTGAGTTACAGATCATAGAAGGAAATCAGTTAATTGAAATAGATTCATTAATTCAAGCCCTTATCTATGGATTTCACATGATTGGGGAGCCAGGCCCAGCCAATCAGAATTAGTTTTTCCCCACAAAAGGGCTTTATTACAGACATAAATACTCCTCAGCAGCACCCCCCTCCTTAGATGATCCCGCAGGTGAAGAAGCCGGATGTGGAGATCCTGGGCTGGCGTGGTTACACGTTGGACGTACTGCCAAATTATCTAAAACGACGATGGAGGCGGCTTATGGTAGAGAAATGAACATTCAATTCTCTGGCAACAACACTGGTGGACATTCCTGCAGTCAGCATGCCAATTGCACACTCCCTCAAAACTTGAGACATCTGTGGCATTGGGTTGTGTGATAACGTGGCCTTTTATTGTCCCCAGCACAAGGCGCACCTGTGTAACGATCATGTTGTTTAATCAGCTTCTTCATATGCCACACCTGTCAGGTGGATGGATTATCTAGGCAAAGGAGAAATGCTCACTAACAGGGATATAAACAAATTGGTGCACAACATTTGAGATAACTAAGCTTTTTGTGCGTATGGTAAATGACTGGTATCTTTTATTTCAGCTCATGAAACATCGGACCAACACCTTACATGTGTTTATATCTTTGTTCAGTATATTTTAATTTTCTAATGTTAGAATTAAACAATCAAGGCCTTTAAATACTTGTTAGGCAATAAATGAACAAATGAAATGCCTTTTATGGAGCCTGACGAAGTTATCATAAATCCAGTTAGTTGCATTATATGATTTATTTATTAGGACATTGTTGCTTTTGACATGGTGTGACAGCTGATACTTTGATCTATCAAAATATACATTTCAAATGTTGTTAATATTAAGAAATATGTTTGTGAGAAAAAAGTAGAGATTGTCCCATCTTTCAAGAATCCCTGAGCTACAACTTCCAAAAAGTGAACTATCCCTTTAAGATGTTTTAGACTCAATTAGACAATACTGTTGTCTGTTTGGCAGGATCGTAGGCTAATAGTGTAACTTCCCAACCCCTTCATAAATTGACATGAACAGCATGATTCACATGTTACTGAACACCCCCACATTTGCTGTACATTCATTTAAATGGTTTACATGGCTACACTTGAACCACAAAATCAACGCACTACCATCAATGTGACATACATCAGGGATTTTTCCTGTGCTGTTGCCAACTGTGAAAGTGCTGATGTATGATTAATGTGAGTGGGAGCTGTATGTGTATCTTATTCAAACATGCATGGCTGTTACTGTCCATGGTTGTCACATCGATGTCATGCTCACGTGTTGGACAGGCCTCCTGACCAAATTTAAACCTTTGGGAAACACTGGTGTAGCATACAGTTATGATCTTGCATGGTATTAATCCAACTCCAAAATAGCAACACTATTCATCATCTTCCATGGTAAAGTGAACACAGCAACCTACATTTTCTGGTGTAAACGGTTGGTGACTCCAAGGGCCTAATTTATAACCGTTGTGTAAATGTAACACTAAATATCTGGGTGTGCCATTGAGATTTATAAACATGGCGCACGCCATACGCATAAATCAGACCTGTTGTAAAACTGTGCGATTGTGAACGAGCATTATAACACCCATCATTCACCTTTTATGGTGACAATAATGCCCTTACTTGCTGTATACCTTGGAAGTATTGACCAAGACAGTATCTAAAGGAAATCGCATTGCATGGCGCACTTGAGAAAATATCTTTGGAGGTGTTAGCAGAATGATTTATTTTGCGGTAACATTTGCTGTATGTGACCGTTTCTGATAAAAATAATTGCAAATTGTTGTGGACCTGTAAACAGATCGTTTGAATGCAATAATGCTTTAACTTTTTCCATTTTCTAAATATGCTGCAATGCCCACGAACTCTGAAACGTTGTCTACTAAGAAGAAAATGAAAACTACAGTAGGCCTACTTACAGTGGTAGCCTACACCAGGGTTTCCCAAACTCTGTCCTGCCCCCCCCCCCCCCCACCCTAGGTACACATTTTAGTTTTTGCCCTACCACTACACAGCTGATTCAAATAATAAAAGCTTGATGATGAGTTGGTTATTTGAGTAAGCTGTGTAGTGCTAGGGCAAAAAACAAAATGTGCACCCAGGATGGGCCCCAGGACCAAGTTTGAGAAACCCTGGCCTACACACTTCAACGCAAAATATAAACTCTCTGTTCACCTGTTAAATTCTACTGTATGTTATAAACCTCGCTCCCTGTCAGGGGAAAATTGCTGGAAATTTAATTTAGCCTATCTAATAGACCCAATTAAATGAGGGATGCACATGGTAATATGTTGTATGGCTACTTCGAGAATATGAACTCATCATGGCCAGAAAAGGTGATGAATTTATTCTGCAATGATACAGTATATACAGTGGGGGAAAAAAAGTATTTAGTCAGCCACCAATTGTGCAAGTTCTCCCACTTAAAAAGATGAGAGAGGCCTGTAATTTTCATCATAGGTACACGTCAACTATGACAGACAAATTGAGAAGAAAAAAATCCAGAAAATCACATTGTAGGATTTTTAATGAATTTATTTGCAAATTATGGTGGAAATGAGTATTTGGACACCTACAAACAAGCAAGATTTCTGGCTCTCACAGACCTGTAACTTCTTCTTTAAGAGGCTCCTCTGTCCTCCACTCGTTACCTGTATTAATGGCACCTGTTTGAACTTGTTATCAGTATAAAATACACCTGTCCACAACCTCAAACAGTCACACTCCAAACTCCACTATGGCCAAGACCAAAGAGCTGTCAAAGGACACCAGAAACAAAATTGAAGAGCTGCACCAGGCTGGGAAGACTGAATCTGCAATAGGTAAGCAGCTTGGTTTGAAGAAATCAACTGTGGGAGCAATTATTAGGAAATGGAAGACGTACAAGACCACTGATCTCACCCCGTGGGGTCAAAATGATCACAAGAACGGTGAGCAAAAATCCCAGAACCACACGGGGGGACCTAGTGAATGACCTGCAGAGAGCTGGGACCAAAGTAACAAAGCCTACCATCAGTAACACACTACGCCGCCAGGGACTCAAATCCTGCAGTGCCAGACGTGTCCCCCTGCTTAAGCCAGTACATGTCCAGGCCCGTCTGAAGTTTGCTAGAGTGCATTTGGATGATCCAGAAGAGGATTGGGAGAATGTCATATGGTCAGATGAAACCAAAATAGAACTTTTTGGTAAAAACTGAACTCGTCGTGTTTGGAGGACAAAGAATGCTGAGTTGCATCCAAAGAACACCATACCTACTGTGAAGCATGGGGGTGGAAACATCATGCTTTGGGGCTGTTTTTCTGCAAAGGGACCAGGACGACTGATCCGTGTAAAGGAAAGAATGAATGGGGCCATGTATCGTGAGATTTTCAGTGAAAACCTCCTTCCATCAGCAAGGGCATTGAAGATGAAACGTGGCTGGGTCTTTCAGCATGACAATGATCCCAAACACACCGCCCGGGCAACGAAGGAGTGGCTTCGTAAGAAGCATTTCAAGGTCCTGGAGTGGCCTAGCCAGTCTCCAGATCTCAACCCCATAGAAAATCTTTGGAGGGAGTTGAAAGTCCATGTTGCCCAGCGACAGCCCCAAAACATCACTGCTCTAGAGGAGATCTGCATGGAGGAATGGGCCAAAATACCAGCAACAGTGTGTGAAAACCTTGTGAAGACTTACAGAAAACGTTTGACCTGTGTCATTGCCAACAAAGGGTGTATAACAAAGTATTGAGAAACTTTTGTTTTTGACCAAATACTTATTTTCCACCATAATTTGCAAATAAATTCATATAAAATCCTACAATGTGATTTTCTGGAAAAAAAATTCTCATTTTGTCTGTCATAGTTGACGTGTACCTATGATGAAAATTACAGGCCTCTCTCATCTTTTTAAGTGGGAGAACTTGCACAATTGGTGGCTGACTAAATACTTTTTTTCCCCCACTGTATGTATTATGTTTATAAATGAAATATTGTTTACTGGAGAAATCTGACGTTACAGTATTCAAATGTAGTAGCCTACAAACGTCAATGGAAAAGGTGAACCATCTCTTCTAGCATTAAAATGCGCTTTGGATCGAATATAGCAAAATACTTTAAATGGCTTATCAATTTACTACTGTGAAGTGGGACCAATTAAATGAGAGATGGGACGAATGGTAACCTAACTTGTTGTATGTCTATAGGCTATTTCGAGAGTAGAAAGAAAAGGAGAGGAATTTCTTCTGCAATGGAAATGAAATAAATAATTGGAAACGTATGCCTATTTCTAATTATTTTAGAATGCAAAGATAAAATAAATAGATTTTCGCTCTTCTCACTAATGGCAAATGATTGCATCTTGTTATTATATTTAGCTACCTGTGGCAGCGGTTACAGCCTCGAGTCTTCTTCGGTATGACGCTACAAGCTTGGCAAACCTGTATTTGGGGAGTTTCTCCCATTCTTCTCTGCAGATCCTCTCAAGCTCTGTCAGGTTGGATGGGGAGCGTTGCTACACAGCTATTTTCAGGTCTCTCCAGAGATGTTCGATCGGGTTCAAGTCTGGGCTCTGGCTGGGCCACTCAAGGACATTCAGAGACTTGTCCCGAAGCCACTCCTGTGTTGTCTTGGCTGTGTGCTTAGGGTCATTGTCCTGATGGAAGGTGAACCTTCACCCCAGTCTGAGGTCCTGAGCGGTCTGGAGCAGGTTTTCATCAAGGATCTCTCTGTACTTTGCTCCGTTCAGCTTTCCCTTGATCCTGCCTAGTCTCCCAGTCCCTGCCGCTGAAAAACATACCCACAGCATGATGCTGCCACCACCATGCTTCACCGTAGGGATGGTGCAAGGTTTCCTCCAGACGTGACGCTTGGCATTCAGGCCAAAGAGTTCAATCTTGGTTTCATCAGCGGGCTGTCATGTGCCTTTTACTGAGGAGTGGCTTCCATCTGGCCACTCTACCATAAAGGCCTGATTGGTGGAGTGCTGCAGAGATGGTTGTCCTTCTGGAAGGTTCTCCCATCTCCACAAAGGTACTCTGGAGCTCTGTCAGAGTGACCATCGGGTTCTTGGTCACCTCCCTGACCAAGGCCCTTCTCCCCCGATTGCTCAGTTTGGCCGGGTGGCCAGCTCTAGGAAGAGTCTTGGTGGTTCCAAACTTCTTCAATTTAAGAATGATGGAGGCCACTGTGTTCTTGGGGACCTTCAATGCTGCAGAAATGTTTTGGTACCCTTCCCCAGATCTGTACCTCGACACAATCCTGTCTCGGAGCTCTACGGACAATTCCTTCGACCTCATGGCTTGGTTTTTGCTCTGACATGCACTGTCAACTGTGGGACCTTATATAGACAGGTGTGTGCCTTTCCAAATCATGTCGAATCAATTGAATTTAGTTGTAGAAACATCTCAAGGATGACCAATGGAAACAGGATGTACCTGAGCTCAATTTCAAGTGTCATAGCAAAGGGTCTGAATACTTACAGTGGGGAAAAAAAGTATTTAGTCAGCCACCAATTGTGCAAGTTCTTCCACTTAAAAAGATGAGAGAGGCCTGTACTTTTCATCATAGGTACACGTCAACTATAACAGACAAATTGAGAAAAGAAATTCCAGAAAATCACATTGTAGGATTTTTAATGAATTTATTTGCAAATTATGGTGGGAAATAAGTATTTGGTCAATAACAAAAGTTTCTCAATACTTTGTTATATACCTTTGTTGGCAATGACACAGGTCAAACGTTTTCTGTAAGTCTTCACAAGGTTTTCACACACTGTTGCTGGTATTTTGGCCCATTCCTCCATGCAGATCTCCTCTAGAGCAGTGATGTTTTGGGGCTGTCGCTGGGCAACACGGACTTTCAGCTCCCTCCAAAGATTTTCTATGAGGTTGAGATCTGGAGACTGGCTAGGCCACTCCAGGACCTTGAAATGCTTCTTACGAAGCCACTCCTTCGTTGCCCGGCGGTGTGTTTGGGATCATTGTCATGCTGAAAGACCCAGCCACGTTTCATCTTCAATGCCCTTGCTGATGGAAGGAGGTTTTCACTCAAAATCTCACGATACATGGCCCCATTCATTCTTTCCTTTACACGGATCAGTCGACCTGGTCCCTTTGCAGAAAAACAGCCCCAAAGCATGATGTTTCCACCCCCATGCTTCACAGTAGGTATGGTGTTCTTTGGATGCAACTCAGCATTCTTTGTCCTCCAAACACGACGAGTTGAGTTTTTACCAAAAAGTTCTATTTTGGTTTCATCTGACCATATGACATTCTCCCAATCCTCTTCTGGATCATCCAAATGCACTCTAGCAAACTTCAGACGGGCCTGGCTTAAGCAGGGGGACACGTCTGGCACTGCAGGATTTGAGTCCCTGGCGGCGTAGTGTGTTACTGATGGTAGGCTTTGTTACTTTGGTCCCAGCTCTCTGCAGGTCATTCACTAGGTCCCCCCGTGTGGTTCTGGGATTTTTGCTCACCGTTCTTGTGATCATTTTGACCCCACGGGGTGAGATCTTGCGTGGAGCCCCAGATCGAGGGAGATTATCAGTGGCCTTGTATGTCTTCCATTTCCTAATAATTGCTCCCACAGTTGATTTCTTCAAACCAAGCTGCTTACCTATTGCAGATTCAGTCTTCCCAGCCTGGTGCAGGTCTACAATTTTGTTTCTGGTGTCCTTTGACAGCTCTTTGGTCTTGGCCGTAGTGGAGTTTGGAGTATGACTGTTTGAGGTTGTGGACAGGTGTATTTTATACTGATAACAAGTTCAAACAGGTGCCATTAATACAGGTAACGAGTGGAGGACAGAGGAGCCTCTTAAAGAAGAAGTTACAGGTCTGTGAGAGCCAGAAATCTTGCTTCTTTGTAGGTGACCAAATACTTATTTTCCACCATAATTTGCAAATAAATTCATTAAAAATCCTACAATGTGATTTTCTGGATTTTTTTTTCCTCATTTTGTCTGTCATAGTTGACGTGTACCTATGATGAAAATTACAGGCCTCTCTCATCTTTTTAAGTGGGAGAACTTGCACAGTTGGTGGCTGACTAAATACTTTTTTTCCCCACTGTATGTAGATGTGATATTTCTGATTTCTTATTTTAATAAATTTGCTAACAATTCTAAAAACCAGTTTTTGCTTTGTCATTATGGGGTATTGTGTGTAGATTGATGAGGGGAAAAAAACAATTTAATCAATTTTAGAATAAGGCTGTAACGTAACTAAATGTGGAAAAGGGGAAGGGGTCTGAATACTTACCGAATGCGCTGTATATTCAGGCTACAGTACTTTTGTTTTCATGCAATGCAATACTTAAACCACTAGAAACTGTGCGTATGCATAGTCTAAAGTTCGCGGGACGATAAGCACACTCTCCAGTCAAGTTCAGTTTTTATAAATGCAAACTTTTGCGTGAAAACTTGCACACGCATGTTTTGGGGCATATTTTGTGCGTACACAACGTTTATAAATGAGGCCCTAGGACTCCTGTTCAACGTCTTAACCATTAGACAAAGAGGAAATCCTTGTGGTACGAGGGTTACACTATATTGTATAATTTGGGTTTACAAGTTTCAGGCAGGGACACCTCATCACAAGAGTGTGATTCCAAATGACCTACTCTATACTGGCACAGTTTTGGGGTGACCTGGTTGGTAGTGGTGGTCCCCTACCTGGTTCTCGTGGCAGGGTCCCTGGCAGTACTCTGTGATGGTCTCCAGGGTCTGCCGGACCAAGTCCACGTTGCCCTCATTGATGTAGAGTCCCAGCAGGCCCAGGCCTCCAGTGGTGCTGCCACACATGATGTCCAGGAACTGCAGAGTTTCACACACCAGGTTGTAGTTGGTCTTGTTGTTCTGGTTCCGCAGGAAGTTCTGGATTCAGGGAGGAACCAGGAGGGGGAAAAAAGGTGGTTCATATTCATAGGATACTTGCATGATATCCTATCTGAGTGTGAGCACATCTGATCTGGGTTTAAAGCAGGGTGTGTCAACATTTCAGAATAAAAGCTTGAGACATACACTGAGTGTACAAAACATTAAGAACACCTTCCTAATATTGAGTTGCACCCCCTTTTGCCATCAGAACAGCCTCAATTCGTCAGGGCATGGACTCTACATGGTGTAGAATGCGTTCCACAGGGATGCTGGCCCATGTTGACTCCAATGCTTCCCACAGTTGTGTCAAGTTAGCTGGATGTCCTTTGGGTGGTGGACCATTCTTGATACAGTCGGGAAACTGTTGAGCGTGGAAAAATGCAGCAGTGTTGCAGTTCTTGACACAAACCGGTGCGCCTGGCACCTACTACCATACCCTGTTCAAAGGCACTTAAATATTTTGTCTTGCCCATTCACCCTCTGAATGGCACACATACACAAACCATGTCTCAATTGTCACGAGGCTTAAAAATCCTTCTTTAACCGGTCTCCTCCCCTTCATCTACACTGATTGAAGTGGATTTAGCAAGTGACATCAATAAGGGATCATTGCTTTCACCTGCATTCACCTGGTCAGTATATGTCATGGCAAGAGCAGGTGTTCCAAATATTGTGTATACTCTGTGTGTATTGACAATAATACCCTGTAAACTGGATATAAAACCCAGATGGTTGCATAAACGCTGGATTCCTATCTAGAGGTGGTGCTATGATAGGCTGCCGTAAGATCTCTGTGGCGGTTGTGACTCATAATGGGGATGAGAAGAAAAATTATAATGCTCAACTCATCTCAGAATCGAATCTGTTTCCTCAAATGCAGTAGGACTACCTGCTAATCCCTTTTGAGATGATTCACTTATGATTCACTCATCAGGTGAACATGGTAAACACCATGAAGTTCAGCTTGTGGTCAGAGGAACTATGATCTCTCCATACAGTGCCAATGCTGGTGACAAATCCAATATCCCCTCTGGGGATCAATAAGGTTTATTCAATTCAATACCTGCAGGTCCCTGTTGTGGTTCTCACAGAGCAGCTGCAGGTATCGCAGGATAGGCTTCATGATGGTGATGGACCGGCTCATCTGGGTCTCCTCCTCCCTCTCCTCGGCCACTCCCCCGGGCCCCTCACCGGCCTGGCCCTCCAGCACCTCCAGGTCCGTGTCCCGCTCCTTCCGGAAGGAGACAAAGGCCTTGGAGGTGGCCGAGGACGCCTCCTTCAACTGGCCACGCATGTTGTCTATCATGTGCAGGGAAGAGTCTTTTGCTAGAGGAGGAGGAGGGGGTGGGTCACTGAAAGGTTGCAAAATTCTGGAAACATTCCTAGACATTCACAGGATTTCCAGAAATGTCGAGGATTTCTGCGGACCAGGGTTAAAGGTTGATTTTGAAGTGGAATTACAATTCATGATATGAAAATGTTGCATAATTTTTTCGATTATGTCATCACTTGAATTGCAATACACTTCCTGACCTGATATGGTTATATTGAAATGAAATTGACCCCAACCCTGGAGCTCACTGTGAGCCAATCGAATGTCATCAGTGTTTTTCAATGCTTCCCTCTCAGTGAAACTGATAGCAAACTCATATGAAATCTTATGAAACAAACACTTCTTTGTAATAATTCTGAAATTACCGTAACTGAGTAGTTGGGGTTTTTGGTCAAAACAACTCGTCTGGGTAGAATGGCCCTTTGAAAGACTAGTTTTGGATTTAATGGCGCTGGAGTGGATGGCTGTCGTTTTACATGCTCCTAACCAACTGTGCTATTTTGTTAGTTTTTCGCATTGTTTGTAACTTATTTTTTTAACTTATTGTGTAGATAATGTTGCTGCTACCGTCTCTTATGACCGAAAAGAACTTCTGGACATCAGAACAGCGATTACTCACCTCGCACTGGACAAAGATTTTTTCCTCTAACGAGTCCGACGCGAAGGATATACTGCTTTCTCGGGAACAGGCCCAAATCCCCGACATTTGCGTGAAGAAAAGATGGAGAAAAAGGGGGCGGGGTCGGGCTGCCTTCTGAGAATTCGTAGGCGAGTGAGTAAACTTCCACTACCATCCATTCTATTGGCCAACGTGCAATCATTGGAAAACAAAATGGATGATCTACGATCAAGAATATCCTAATAACGGGATATTAAAAACGGTAATATCTTATGTTTCACTGAGTCGTGGCTGAACGACGACATGGATAATATAGAGCTGGCGGGATTTTTCATGCATCAGCAGGACAGAGAATCTACGTCTGGTAAGACGAGGGGCGGGGGTGTGTGTCTATTTGTCAATAACAGCTGGTGCGCAATGTCTAATGTTAAAGAAGTCTTGAGGTATTGCTCACCTTATGATAAGCTGTAGACCACACGATCTACCAAGCGAGTTCTCATGTATATTATTCGTAGCCGTCTATTTACCACCACAAACCGATGCTGGCGCTAAGACCGCACTCAACGAGCTGTATAAGGCCATAAGCAAACAAGAAAATGCACATTCAGAAGCGGCGCTCCTTGTGGCCGGGGACTTTAATGCACTCATTTCTACCAGCATGTCACGTGCAACCAGATGAGAAGACCACCTTTACTCCACACACAGAAATGCATACAAAGCTCTCCCTCGCCTTTCATTTGGCAAATCTCACCATAATTCTATCCTCCTGATTCCTGTTTACAAGCAAAATCTAAAAGCAGGAAGTACCAGTGACTCGCTCAATATGGAAGTGGTCAGATGACGTGGATGCTACGCTACAGGGCTGTTTTGCTAGCAGAGACTGGAATATGTTCCGGGATTCATCCAATGGCATTGAGGAGTATACCACCTCAGTCGTCGGCTTCATCAATAAGTGCATCGACGACATCGTCCCCACAGTGAACGTACGTACATATCCCAACCAGAAGCCATGGATTACAGGCAACATCCGCATCGAGGCTAGAGTTGCTGCTTTCAAGGAGCGGGACACTAATCCGGACGCTTATAAGAAATCCCGCTACGCCCTCAGACGAACCATCAAACAGGTAAAGTGTCAATACAGCGGCTCTGACGCTCGCCGGATGTGGCAGGGCTTGAAAACTATTACGGACTACAAAGCGAAACCCAGCCGCGAGCTGCCCAGTGACGCAAGCCTACCAGACGAGCTAAATGCCTTTTATGCTCGCTTCGAGGCAAGCAACACTGAAGCATGCATGAGAGCACCAGCTGTTCCGGACGACTGTGTGATAACGCTCTCGGAAGCAGATGTGAGCAAGACCTTTAAACAGGTCAACATTCACAAAGCCGCGGGGCCAGACGGATTACCACGACGTGTACTCAAAGCATGCGCGGACCAACTGGCAAGTGTCTTCACTGACATTTTCATCCTCTCCCTGCCCGAGTCTGTACTACCTACATGTTTCAAGCAGACCACCATATTCCCTGTGCCCAAAGAAGCGAAGGTAACCTGCCTAAATGATTACCGCCCCGTAGCACTCACGTCGGTAGCCATGAAGTGCTTTGAAAGGCTGGTCATGGCGCACATCAACAGCATCATCCCGGATACCCTAGACCCACTCTAATTCGCATATCGCCCCAACAGATTCACAGATGACGCAATCTCAATCGCAGTCCACACTGCCCTTTCCCAAATGGACAAAAGGAACACATATGTGAGAATGCTGTTCATTGACTACAGCTCAGCATTCAACACCATAGTGCTCACAAAGCTCATCAGTAAGCTAAGTACCATGGGACTAAACACCTCCCTCTGCAACTGGATCCTGGACTTCCTGATGGGCCGCCCCCAGGTGGTAAGGGTAGGCAACAACACGTTTGCCACGCTGATCCTCAACACTGGGGCCCCTCAGGGGTGCATGCTTAGTCCACTCCAGTACTCCATTCACCCACGACTGTGTGGCCAAACACGACTCCAACACCATCATTAAGTTTGCTGACGACACAACAGTGGTAGGCCTGATCACCGACAACGATGAGACAGCCTATAGGGAGGTCAGAGACCTGGCAGTGTGAGCAAGACAAAGGAGCTGATCGTGGACTACAGGAAAAGGCGGGCCGAACAGGCCCCCATTAACATCGACGGGGCTGTAGTGGAGCGGGTTGAGAGTTTCAAGTTCCTTGGTGTCCATATCACCAACAAACTATCATGGTCCAAACACACCAAGACAGTCGTGAAGAGGGCACGACAACACCGTTTCCCCCTCCGGAGACTGAAAAGATTTGGCATGGGTCCCCAGATCCTGAAAAAGTTCTACAGCTTCACCATCGAGAGCATCCTGACCGGTTGCATCACGCCTGGTATGGCAACTGCTCGGCATCTGACCGCAAGGCACTACAGAGGGTAGTGCGTACGGCCCAGTACATCACTGGGGCCAAGCTTCCTGCCATCCAGGACCTATATACTAGGCGTGTCAGAGGAAAGCCCAAAAAACTGTCAAAGACTCCAGTCACCCAAGTCATAGACTGTTGTCTCTGCTACCGCACGGCAAGCGGTACAGGAGCGCCAAGTCTAGGATCAATAGGCTCCTTAACAGCTTCTACCCCCAAGCCACAAGACTGATGAACAATTAATAAAATGGCCACCCAGACTATTTACATATCAAAAAAAAAATTACACTTCTGTTACCCGCTGTCTATTATCTATGCATAGTCACTTTACCCCTACCTACATGTACAAATTACCTCGACTAACCTGTACCCCCGCACATTGACTCGGTACCGGTACCCCCTGTATATATCCTCGTTATTGTTATTTTATTGTGTTACTTATTTTTACTTTAGTTTATTTGGTAAATATTTTCTTAACTCTTTCTTGAACTGCATTGTTGGTTAAGGGCTTGTAAGTAAGCATTTCACGGTAAGGTCTACACCTTATTTGGCGCATGTGACAAATAAAGTTTGATTTGATGTGACCCCTCACATGGCCCCTGACATGTGACCGCAGGCATGGGGGCGAAACAGGAACAACACAACCACAGAATCACCCCAGACTACTGGGTCAGTGATACTACAGGGGAAATCACACATATTACATTTACTGTAGTCACACTGCTGATTAAATGGGTAAATGACCCTGCCAAGAGGGATCAACTGGGCACCTGGAGTCTGATGTCAGCAAAGAGAGAAATGGAAGCAACCTTTGACCTTATGAGTCCCTTCCTATTACTATGTAGTCCTGGCTGGAGTTGTAAACCTTTGAAGAACAATGCATATACTACACAGTTTTACTCCTACTGTATATTACAGTATTAAACAATATTACATACTACTCAAATTCACACTCAAGGCCTATTATCTGTATGTCTGCATTGAGAGCCCTTTTCTGATCTCAGTGGCCTAAGCCCCATCGTCTCCATGGAGACTTCTATGGTCATGTTCAGGGCATGACCCTATGACTCAGCAGCTTTGAAACTTAGCTCCCTCTCCACCTCCCACACTCCTCCCTGGTCCCTTGCTATTTAATTCACTCAACCTTCCACACCTCTGATTCTTCAGTCTGTGGAGCGCTGGACAGTGGACATTTTACAATATCTGCTGCTTCACAGACAACATGTCTGGACTTGTTCTCCCATGAAACAAGGGGAAGGCCAGTAAGGAGGGGAAAGACTGCAGCTGAGGAACTAAATGGAGAACAGGTATTGGAACCGAATAAATGTTATTGACCCCCAGAGGGGAAATAGAGTTTTCCACCAAAAGCAGACACAGACAAAACATTCCAGACACACAGGTATACATCAGAACACATAAGTACAGATGCTTAATGGAACCAAGTATGGGGTATGGAGGAGAGGACCATTTAAATCAAATTATTAGTATGGCCAGAGTAGTGTTGTCATGATACCAGAATTTTGACTTCGATATAGACACCAGGCTTAGTATCACAATGCTAGACGCCATCACGATACTCGATACCAAAATGATACCACGACAATAAAAATCTAGCCGTATTAGCCAAAGTCACCGAATGGCAATTGATCCAGACAATCTTTTGAGATCAATATCATTACATTTTAGGTAAATATTTCAGAGACAGCCATGTATACATTAATGAATCAACTATACAATCAATTTGACTTTGTTTTTACCAAACTACATAACAACATAATGCTAATCATTTATTTGAATGGTAAATCTCTATTGATTAACTGGGTAAATCAAGATGTAGCCCAGCCCTATTCACAATACAGGTGAATGCATATTCAATAGGAGTGTGTGCATGCATTGAGTTATTGAGCTTGTTTTGGCTGATTTCATGGGGCTATAGATTAAAAACATTTTGGGATTTATTTTATTATACTGATGAAAAACATTTGCATAGAAGAAGCAACCTCTTCTTTTATATAAGTGTGCGCTGCATCTTATTTGACAGAAGTACCGAAAGTAACAAATTCTACTACCAAACTGTTTTTCATGTTCTAGTATCGAAAACGTACCGATGTTTTGGTATACCGTGCAACACTAGGCCAGACCAGGGCAATTTGAAAGTACACTTGTGGGGACACTCAATATGGCCGCCGTCCCACCCATCATGCAACAACGACGACTTGAAAGAGAATGTCAGTTCCAGTCATTCTATTTCTATGGAGACAGAATTAAAACATACGTGTTCTCCTGAGCCGGATGCCACTGTGACTGACGTCGACGTCCTCGTCTCTCTTCCTGCAGGTGCTGACCTCGAACATGTTGACGGACACAGTGGCCCGGATCTCCTGCTGGGCCAGACGCATGCGGTCGTAGAACACCTTGAAGAAGTGCTCCGACTTCTTCTGCTTGTGCAGCTGGTGGTAGAATGAGTTCTGAAGGGGGAAGAAGTGTAATCGACCATTAGATAGAACAGTGGTTCCCAAACTATGGGGCTTTCAAATTACTCTTGAAAGTTGTACTAGTAGAATGCACAAAGTGCAAAATTGGGTAGTGCATCATTAGTTTTCCTCTTGTCATATCAGTCATTGCATAACTTCGAAAGCTTGTCAGAAATGTCCAGATCAACTAGCCCATGTCAGCTAAAGTTTTTTAGCTTGGTTTTTTAACCCGTAGATTTTGTTATAATGTTTGAGTCACTCAAATATGACATGAATACACATAAGACATGGCAAAATGTGTAGAATTGCAGGAAATTAGCTTTAAAAAACGGCAACATTTTCTCTCAGCCAACAAAAGGGGTGTGAACAGTTTGTGTCATGAACTGTGCTTGTGCCCATAGAAATCGACGTGGCGCATGTGCGTGCGTGCGGGGGAGGGGGTGGGATGTTCCTCAATGCTGGAAACAGGTCCTGAGTGAAAAAGTTTGGGAACCCCTCAGATAGAAGATAAACACTGGTATCGGAGTGTGTGTCTGGGTGTGTGTGCACGTTTAACTTAACCATCTGATTGCCGTGAGTGTGCATCCACCCACCTGTGTGTGTGTGAGTGAGTGTGCCCTTCAACCTTCACCTCCTCCCCACCCACCTGTATCTGAGTGTTTCCCCCCTGGAGCAGGGCGTTGCCTAGCAGGATGCTCTCCTCGAACATGCGGTCGTTCTTGGTGCTGACGATAAGGTCTATGACCAGCTCTGAGGCTCCCTCACCGTCTAGCAGACACTGGATATCTACCATGCTGCTGCTCGGCTTGTCAGAGTCCTGCACCAAAGAGCCACCTGCAGATGGACATATAGATCAGACTGATTGGATTGGGGAAATGGCAGGACATGATTTGGAACAGACCTGTGTCATGACTTGCCCTCATGGGCTGAGGATCAAAGATGCCAGCTAGACAAAAGTTTGAACACCCCCTCTCCTGGGGGCCAGTTTAATGACCGGTCGTAAATACCGTATAGACTTTCTCTTCCTTGCCATGAAGTATTGGGAGAAAGGACCCCTTTGTTAACACAGAGAATCTTCCTGCCAAAACTCCAACATCCAAAAGTGGATAATGAAACAATATTTCTACCACAAAGATTGTGGGAAATGGTCGGTTACTATGTTGTGATGTCATTAAAGACGGTGGAACAACATAACTGTATCTCTGTTATCGATATATAACATATATCTTCTAAATGTTTAATTCGGGAGATTGTAACTCGTTAAACAACTTCTTCCGTGGTGCCCCAAATTCCTAATTAGTTAATTGTTACATTATTAATTTAATCGAGTGACAATTAAACATAGTTAGTTGATTCGATAAATAACAGTCACCATATTAATATGTCACGTCACGTCACGACACCTGGGTTCAACTACTATTAGTTATTTGTATTGTTCTTTTATTTTTCTTAAATCCCATTTTAAAACGTGTACATGACACTGCAAAAAAAATTCAGTATAGGACTTATCTATTGGGCCGTCTTTGGTAATTGTCCTTTTGGGCTCGGCTTCAGCTAAACTACAGTGGAAAACGTGCTTCCAGACCGGAACCCTGAACCTAAAGCAAACGCTAAAAGTGATTGAAAGAATTCAAATATTATTTGAACGCAGGTCTGATTCGGAACCGAGGGTTTGTATGTGTATGTCTTATATCCTCTTATATAGCCCCGTGTAGCTCAGTTGGTAGAGCATGGCGCTTGCAATGCCATGGTTGTGGGTTCGATTCCCACGGGGGGCCAGTATGAAAAAAAAAATGTATGCACTCACTAAGTGTAAGTCGCTCTGGATAAGAGTGTCTGCTAAATGACTAAAATGTAAAATGTAAATAACTATCAAGAATAAATAATAGCCGATGGTTTTAGCCAATACTGCATGTTATCTGCTCACTCCCTCTGAGTAACAGGGAGTATTGTTAAAGGGAAACTTTGGGATTTTGGAAACGATGCCGTTTATCTACTTCCCCAGTCAGATGAATTTTTATGTCTCTGTGTCCAGTATGAAGGAAGTTAGAGGTAGTTTCTTGAGCCAATGCTAACTACTGTTAGCAAAATCTATGGGTATCTACAGGCCTGCTAGCAGATGACTGATAGTCTATGGGTAACACTAGTTAGCAATTGGGCTAGCACTAGTTACAACTTCTTTCAAACTGCATGCAGAGACATAAAAATTGTATCCACGAGTTCATCTGACTCTGGGGTAGTAGATAAAAGGGCCTCATTACCAAAATCCCGAAGTATCCCTTAAGGTATAGTTGAGGTTTTTCGGGGGCGTGTTCAGTACCTCCAGCTGAGCTGTTCCCGCTCCCAAACTCTGATTTGGAGTGAAGCCTTTGATTTCCAAAGTAGCGAGTGAGGAGAATCTTCCTTAACACGTTTCCCTACGGGAGGAGAGAAATGAAAAAGATTAAATCCAGATCCGACTCTGAACGTGTCTGTTGTACGCCAGACAGAAACACATGCACGCAGACACACACACACTTTCTCTCTCACTATCTGTGTGTAACAGAGAAAAACTAAATTCTCCATACAGCGGGGTTCGCTCAGGTAACATTGTTTTTACTTCCCATCAACACTCGGAGACACCAAAGAAAAACACATTTTCCATGCATTCTTTTTCAGTCACGACACAAAGGTTGCATCTCAAAATGACACCTGTTTACCAGGGCCCATAAGGAAATAGGGTGCCATTTGGAACACAGTCATATATATTTCATAGTCTTTCTATTTTTATTAAATGGAATCTTTTGCAAAATATATAGAATTATAAAACCATATAGACCATTTTGAGTGTCTCCATGAGGGTGCAGTCCAATTGTCGTGGTCCGAGGGGCCTTGGCCATTCTAGTAAGTGTATTTCTATGGCTTTTACATCTGGTGAGACGAGATGTCACCCGTTGTTGGCCTTTTCACATTAACAACTCTGTGGTACATCCTACACATATTCAGTACACTGTGGCTATAGGGTGCCAATACTCAGCTAATGGGGTCATATAATAAGACAACGTCACAAGGAGATCGTTACATAAGCAACATGGATTGATGTAATTGTTAAAATTACATTCTGAGAAGAAGCGACTCCTTCCACAGAGACAGAGAGAGACAGAGAGAGACAGAGTGGGAGACCGAGAGAGAGAGAGTGGGAGACCGAGAGAGAGAGTGGGAGACCGAGAGAGAGAGAGAGTGGGAGACCGAGAGAGAGAGAGGAGACCGAGAGAGAGAGAGTGGGAGACCGAGAGAGAGAGAGGGGGAGACCGAGAGAGAGAGAGGAGACCGAGAGAGAGAGAGGAGACCGAGAGAGAGAGAGGAGACAGAGAGAGAGAGACAGAGAGAGAGAGAGAGAGAAGAGAGAGAGAGAGAGAGAGAGCGAGAGAGAGAGAGCCGAGAGAGCAGAGAGACCGAGAGAGAGACCGAGAGAGACAGAGAGAGATACCGAGAGACGAGAGAAGAAGACGCAGCAGAAC